>NC_041385.1:391847108-391932364 GCF_002162155.2 Triticum dicoccoides | reverse complement strand
CGCGCTTCCAGGTTTCAGATTGAAATATCTGGCGGCCCCAATTCCAGCCCTGCAAAATCTCCCTTCTCCACCGTCCCCTTCCGCGCCCAGATTGCTCAAACCCCTAATTCGCCGCCAACCCAAGCAAAGTTCAAATCACCCCTCGTCTTGTCTCTTTCCCCACCTCTATGCCGGAAGACAACGACGAAGACAACGGTCGCGCTTCACCACCGCACCTGAGCTACCTCATCTACGCCCTCGTCCATCGCACCGGGTGGTCCACCGACAACGTCGGCCGCCACAACCGACGTGCCTCACAGACACCGACTTCCACCGCATCAGGTGCGCTTCACCGATGCCGTCTCCCAGCTCACCGGGGCTACTTCACCGAGCACATCGTCGCACCTCCACCCCCCGAGGCTGTTGGGGCTTCACCAACGCTCTCGTCCACCGCATCGTAGCGCTCCGCTGCCACTCAACATCTGCATCCGTGCGCGGCCAGCCAACGCCAGTGCATCATCCTCAATGGCTCTGAAGTGACCCGCACTCTAGCTAGGCGAGCATGCCCAAACGCCGGCCCGAACTAGGCATCCACACATCACTCCCTTGTGCACTATTCCGACAATGTTTGGATATCCTTTCACTGCTCTCTTAGATTACACGCTTATGCAACTCTGACTTTAACTCTTATTTCTTCTGGAGATATCATCTGAGACAAGCAAATCCATTTTTTAGCGAAGCATGACGGCGCTACGGGATCTGGTACACATCCTGCACACCTGTATAACCTTGTAAGTATCTGTCCTCCGGTACAACATCAAGGTCGATTCCTCTTATTTGATCAACCATTCGTTGTGTCAAAAATGCAGAGGGGGATGCAAGGAGCACAAGGCTTGCACATCCAAGAAAGTGGTAACATGGACTTGTACATGGAACATCCCAAGCACAAGCAGAGCTGTAGTGAGCCTATACAACGAGCTAGCGTAAGTCCCTGCATTTCATTTAATTCGTACTGGCATTCGTGTATGATTTGTGTGCAGTGGCGGATCCACGAATTCAAGTTACCAGGGGTGAACATTTAACTTAAAAAAATACGAAGGCACTTGCACTCCGGAAATCAACATAACTTGAGAAATGTGAAGCTACATGCACTTCGAAAACCAGCTAATGATCCAAAGTAGTTCAGATTATAAACACTAAATGATGCAAGCACCAAAAAACACAAAATGCAACATGGTGTACAAGGACTACAAACATGGCCTGTACCTGCTTGAATTATTCGTTCTCTGGCTGAAAATATCGAAGTGTAATTGCACCTATAACCAGTGCGCAAACTGCATATCAATATATATATATATATATATATATATATATATATATATATATCCTGCACAAGTGTCACATCCCTAGTTCTGGTATGCTCTGAGCTAGCTAGTCATGTGTTGCATCATGTTTAATTTCTTTTTAACTTGAAATGGGGATTGTTCAAACCCTAGCACCAGATCAAATCAAATAGGTTCAACCTAAAATAATCTTCAATGAACCCAAAATGCCTTTGGAAATGTTCATGATTTTTGATAAAGGTGAAAACCTATGCCAAAAATGATGAGCATATTTCTTGGCCGTTTACGGATTTTTTAATTAACTCATATTATATTTGAGTTGGGGCATTTAAATTCTATAAATATTTTAAATGCTCTAATAAATTCTGAGAATAGTTGAGAGCTGTTGGGAATAATCCAGTATGTGCCCAAAATTTATTTCAGGATTTTATTAAGTGATTTAGTATTTTACTAAATCCAAAATAACAAAGACAGAAAATAGAAAACATTAAATAAGAGAGAGAGAGAGGACTAACCTGGGCTTACCTCACATGGTCTGCTCCTGTAGCAGAGGCCCAGCCCACCTGGCCAGCCTAGCCCACTGGCCTGGTGCCAGTCATAGCCTACCTCTGCCAGTAGGCAGAGGAGGGACACCGCGACACCGCCGAGCTCGCTACGCCACCACCCTGCCTGCCCTCGCCCGCGCCAGTGCAGTGCCTCGAAGACTCTTCTCGGCGCCTCCCCGACCCCCTCTCACTCTCCCTCGTCCCCATCTCCTCCTCTGTCTCTCTCTCCCGCGATTGCCACGACCGCCCAAAACACCGACGAGCACCACCACGGCCACCGGGAACCCCTCGTCGTGCCGCTGAGCTCAGGAGCTCCGCCTCGACCTCTTCTTCCTCCCCATCGAGCCACGCCCCTCCGGAAGCCCTGCAGCGTCATCCTCAAGCTCATCTTCAACCTCTGGCCGCCGGAAACCTCATCGTCGATTCGCCGCCATTCGTGCTTCCCCGAGCTCGCTGACCTTCCCTGCATGATTCCGTGAGCTCACCGTCTGTTTCCCCCTCTCCGTTCCTTTGCTTGTGCGCCGTAGCCTGCTACCTGTCGAACCCGCGAGCACCTCGCTGCCGTCCATGGCGCCACCGTGACCAGAACCCGAGCCAGCCGCTCCCGCGCACGTAACCGTGCTCCTGGTGACGCCAGGAGGCCGTATAGGCCCTCCGCGGCCCCTGCCGTGCCCTGCAGCCACATCCCGCCCGGAGCCGTGTTTCGGCCGCCGCCCCGAGCTCCGCTCCGGCAAGCTCCAGCCACCCCGCGCCCTCCCGCGTGCCTCTCCTGGATGCGCGAGAGCACCAGCAGCCCATAGGAGCAAGCCGCACCCCCAACCGTTGCCTGTAGCGCCGCCCCGACCAACTCCGGCGAGTTCCCGCCGCTGCTGTGGTCGCCGGTGTCACCTGCTGACGTGGCGCCGGTTGATTAGCGCTAATGACCCAGCTAAGCACCCCTATAGCCACCGTCATGTGGGCCCCAGTGTCTAATTAGATTAGTCTAATTTTCTGTTAAGATTAGTACTAATCTGTGTGGATCCCATGTGTCAGCTTTGACTTTGGTCAAGTCAACGTTGACCGGTCCCACCTGTCATACACCCAAACCAGCCTGAGACACTGACGTATGGGTCCCACAGGTCAGGTTTGACCTGGACGACCCAGTTGACCTGCTGACGTCACACCTATGTCATGCTGACGCAGTAACTTATTTTCTGGATTTATTCTTATATAGGAAATTCCAGAAAATGTTGCAAAACTTCAAAAATTCATAGAAATTAATCGGTAACTCCAAATCAAACAAATTATATATGAAAAATGACCAGAAAAATCCAATCTATCCATCTATACCATTTTCATGCATGTTAGAACAACTTATGGCTACTGTTTAGGCCAAATCATATAATGGCATTTAAACCTTCACATATGGAGTTTGAATTTGAACCTAGGGTTCAAACCAACTCCATTTAACCTGTTGCTAGTTGCATTAGCTCAAATCACAGCATATTGACATGTCATGATCATGCATCATATTGTGCATTGCATTGATTGTGTTCTTCCTTGTTGCCGGTGTTTGTTCCCTCTCAGTAGATGACGTACCGACGATGAGTTCGATGACACCGATGAAGAACTATACTATCTTCAGAAGTGCCAGGCAAGCAAAACCCCCTTGTTCATTCTGATACAATCCCACTCTCTCGCTCCTGCTCTATTTTACTGCATTAGGACAACAACGATACAACTTTTACTTACTGCGGTAGTTGAACCCCTTTATCCTCTGCATGACCTGTCATTGCCACAATAAATAGATGAAACCCACTAGCATGAGTAGGAGTTGTTTGAGCCCTGATGTGCCTACTCATTCATGCTTGTTTGTCATGCCTGCTACTGCTTAGAGTTGAGTCAGGTTTGATTCATCGCGGATGAATCGGAGGTGTGTGAACATGTCCTACTGTTGAGAGCTAAGTGTGTGAACACGATTTGGTAAAGGTAGCG
Source organism: Triticum dicoccoides (assembly GCF_002162155.2). NCBI lineage: Eukaryota > Viridiplantae > Streptophyta > Magnoliopsida > Poales > Poaceae > Triticum > Triticum dicoccoides. The sequence continues at coordinate 391,928,523 of NC_041385.1, read as the reverse complement.
GTGAGAGGCCATGTAGGAGTACATGGTGGGTTGTCTCATTGAAACCGTCCTCAGGAACTGAGTTCTGTGTTTGTGATCCATGAACAGCTACTACCACACATTGGGTTCCGGTAACTCAGCCCCTCTCGACTTATTAATCAACATGATCTCTGTCCAGGAGTTGCAACTAGTTTCTGGTGTTTGTAGGTAGTGTTAGTAGTCTACCAAGTGGCACCCGGTACAGGTGGGCTTGGGACAGACTAGGCACCGTGGCACGGTGTACCAAGCGTAGATCCACCCGTCAAGGTGGGCTTGGGAACCCTGCACACATTGTTTGGGGCCGTGAGCGACACCCCAGCCGGATCTCCTTGCGGATGGAACCCGAATAGGAGATTAACCTGGATGAGAGACTTGTGTGGTTAGTCAGGTCGTGGCCGACACCCTCGCTGGGCTTCCGCTTGAAGGTTGTCGAGTACATGTCGTGTAAACGGCGATAAGTGGTGAGAGCGTGTGTGAAGAAGTACACCCCTGCAGGGTTAACATCATCTATTCGAATAGCCGTGTCCGCGGAAAAGGACTTCTGGGTTGCCTGTACAGTTCATAGACAAGTGAAAGTGGATACTCTAAAATACGCAAGATAAGTGTGAGTGTTATGGATGGCGTTCTTGTAGGGAGACGGGAGCGGATCCATAGTGGTGTATTGATATGGTGAATATGTGGACTCGTGTGCGCCACCTCAAAAGAGTTACATTGCAGTCGTAGTTAAGGTTAGCCACCAAGTCAAAGCTGGCTTGCTGTAGTCAAACTCCACCATCCCCTTTGTTGATAATGATGCATATGTAGATAGTTCTGATGTAAGTCTTGCTGGGTACATTTGTACTCACGTTTGCCTATTTTATGTTTTTGCAGAGAGACTTCAGTCTCGCTAGTAGTTCCGCTTGGACCTCGACGTTTAGCTTGTTACCTCAGCTACGATCTTGTGCCCTCGGCAGGATCTGATAGTTAGTCAGGCTTCTCAGCCTTTTTCATTTGTAGTTGTCTGTACTCAGACATGTTAAGCTTCCGCATGTGCTTTGACTTGTATGCTCTGAATGCTAGGTCGAGAGACCCACGTTTGTAATATCTCGATCCTCGGAGCCTACTGAATAAAATACTTGAGTTGTAGAGTCATGTTGTGATGCCATGTTGTATTTGCACATATCGAGCATATTGCGTGTATGATATTGAAATGCTTGATATGTGTGGGATCTTACTATCTAGTTGTTTATCCTTGGTAGCCTCTCTTACCGGGAAATGTCTCCTAGTGCTTCCACTGAGCCATGGTAGCTTGCTACTACTCCGGAACACTTAGGCTGGCCGGCATGTGTCCTTCTTCGTTCTTGTGTCTGTCCCTTCGGGGAAATGTCACGCGATGAATACCGGAGTCATGTTAGCCCGCTACAGCCGGTTCACCGGAGTCCTGTTAGCCCAGTGCTACAGCCTGGATTCACTCGCTGATGACCGACACGTTCGATGTTGGGTCATGGATGTCTGTCCCTGTAAGTTTGTGCCACTTTGGGTTTACGACTAGCCATGTCAGCCCAGGCTCCTTATCATATGGATGCTAGCGACACTATCATATACGTGTGCCAAAAGGCGCAAACGGTCCCGGGCAAAGGTAAGGTGACACCCTGGGAATACCGTGTGTGAGGCCGCAAAGTGATATGAGGTGTTACATGCTAGATCGATGTGGCATTGAGTCGGGGTCCTGACAGCTTTGGTATCAGAGCTTGACTGCCTGTAGGATTACCAAGCCAAACTGGTCGAAGTCGAGTCTAGAAATTCTTAGTTATATAAAGGAATTGATTGTGGGATGGGAAGTAAGGCTCTTTTTACTCCTTTACCTCATGCCCTTCTGATCTGAGTCATCTTATCTTTCCTACGGGGTTAAGGAACTAGGCCTTCTCTTCTTTCTATCAGTATCACGTGTTACTAATCCGTAGACTTATAGGATTGATGGATTTAAGCTTCAGTTCAGTTCCTACTACTTCTGTATGCTAATTGTTGATCTCGAAACCTTGATATTGTGCTTCTGAGTGGCTATGCCACCATTTTTGTAGCATGTCTCAAATCTTTTTGAGCATTTACAGCTGTTATGCTGTCCGAGTCATCCCAGGTTTCTAAATAGTCTGAAGCATTTGCAAATCCCTCCTTCCCGTTCCCAATAATCCTTTGGACCAGATTAACCACACTAATTGCTGAGTTGAGGTACTTTATTGCCTCGACATATATGTTGGAGTTATTATTATGACCCTAGGTGTCTTAGAGTACCACCTAGTACCCTATCCATGCTTTGTGTTCCCAGTGTGATGATTCTAGCCACCGTCATTCTCGAAAGCATCCCGTGATGCAATTTATTGTAGGTATTCTACTCCTGGGTTTTGAACCCGAGATTCACCCTACTCACTTCATGTTGATAGTGTTTGCTAGTTCCTTTAGGATATTAGTAACCCTTGCGATAGTCCTCGAGGTCCGTGGTATTTCCTTCTTCCAAATACCATGAACTGATTATGGCAGAAGTTCTTTTGAACCAAAAGATCACAACAGGAGTGCTCTCGATGAGTTCTTCATTCTATATTGTGACTCTGCCAGTTCAACCTTTCTGCATGGGTTATCCGGAAGAAATATGTTGAACTCGTTCGACATGCTAATCTATGCATCCACAACTCATAAAATCATATGTTCTTTTGAGTTGTCCCATTTTAGTTGTCTTCCGACCCTCGTCTATCAATTGATAGTCAAGAGTATGCGTGCATTCGTTCATCGATGCTTATTATTCTTGTGGTCCGTCAAGCAATTCTATTTCGGAATGACTAGGAGCAACAAACTCCAGTACCTCATCCATATCCAGGATTGGGTCAAAGTAGTTGTGCTCTGCAGATCAAATGCCAATCCAGCTTTTGCTCTGTTCTACCCTGGAGTATTACCCCCTTTATGTCAGGGTTGTCATGAGAATTGCACCATCTCTTATGAATTCTTGACGCAGTGATACTTCTCGCCATCATTGTTTCATTCCTCGGTTCCGTGTTATTGTAACCGGAATGCCGACAAGTGAACTATGATGCGTGAAATCAATACTCCTAGAAACTCTGTTGCTTGGTAGCTAATGGACAATAATTTCATTCTTAGCGTGTTGGTTATTGAATCATCATCCTAAGTTTGATCGTGCTACCTAGTCCATATTTCCTGGTGCACTCTCCGATCAATGAGTCAGGATTGAGTCAATCCCTCACTCTTGTGATCACATCATCTTGCCCTGAAAAGCAAGATTGCTCCCGAGCTTAGTAACATATCGGTGGTTCGTGATTTTCTGGATATCTTCACGGAAGTATCACCAGGATGTCGCCTGACCGCTATGTTGAGTTCGTGATCAAGTTGGTTTCTTGTAAATCAGCCATTCTCCAAGAATCTGTGTTGCATACCCCTGAGCTGGTTGGTCAAGCTAAACAACAACTTGGAGAGTTGGAAGATGGAAGCTTGTCCGATTTAGTTCATCTTAAGGGATATCTTGTACGTGTGTTGAAGAAAGATGATATCTTCATCGATTGATCCTCGTGACCAGTTGTTGGACCTATTGTCTTGCCAAAACTTTGATTTGAGTGTGGGCTATCCTCAAATCAAATCAGAACCAACGATGTTCATAATGTTCTCTTACTCATGGTTGTTTCCTCGAGCATACACTATTATATCTTTCGGGTCTGACCAATGCTATCACCTTGTTCACATAATTGTGGAATTCCATTCATATGGAAACCTGGATGAATTGTTGTTGAGCCATCGACAACATCCTCGTCTTCTCCAAAATTTTGTTGAACATTAAGCTAGTGTTGGAAACTTTTGAAAGCATTTCTTCATGCTAGCTCATGAAGCATATGTTTGGATGAAAGAAGTGACTTTCTCTAATTCACGTGCATTTGGTGCAAGTTGCCGCCGTGAATTCAAGAAAGTCAATGTTGCTTCCTTTGGAATCATCCCAAGTCATTCATGCACGTGCAAAGTATTCTATGGTCTGATAGACTGATCATCTTCATTCCATACGTATCCCTAGCACACCAAGCCACTGATTGATTTGTTCAAGGAAAAGGAGTTGTTGTGCAAATACTAGTTCATGCACAAGATTTCGATATCCTAAATGATGGTTCCCTACCAGAACTCGGTAGTGTTTTATTGTAAGACTACCATGTGATCATGTTTGTCTGGGACAGCGTGTTCACATGTGTGTAGCAGAACCAGCTCATGTTTTGGAGCTTGCTATCGTAGTTCATTTTCCGAGAATCTCGCAACGCCATCTCGTTGATTTGTGTTACAAACTTTCATTTTTCTGGACTTGACGAGTCTGGAATATTCTGACACCAACCAGATCTGAATCTTAGGCAGACTCGATGGTTGGAACGTTTCCCAAGAACTATAATGTTGGTCTCTCTGTAACCCAGTAAAGTGGATGTCGTGGCCAAAACACCTAGTCGGAAGACCCGTTATTGTAGTATCTTGGTTGAGGAAGTTGGCCACCTCCCATAAGGATTTCGTAGGATTTACTTCCATAGTTATTCCTTATGGATTCTTGAGCTTCCGAAGTCCAACCTTTTACCTGATGTTCTAGATATCAAACCATATCTACGAATGGATTATGCTAGCACATCAAGGAGGACATTAGAAGCGGAGTGCTAAATGTCTCTCGGTCGATCCTCTAGATTTTGTTTCCTTGGCGTAGTTAAGGTAAAGTCTGAGAAGGTGTTATCTTCCTTTGCATCTGCATCCTCCACCGGTATTCATCATGGTAGTACGTTGTGTTGCCAGGATCCTTGACATGGATATTGGTAAAACCTTGATGAATATGGAAATGCTCAAGTTCTTGAGAGCACGCGCAAGCAAAATCATTCCTTGTGTTGTTTTCAACAAGGTAATCCACATCATCCATTCTAGTCCGGGTATGCCATTCTACCAAACCCCTCCAAACGATCGCTCGAGAATTGCCTTAGGCTGGTATAAAGAGTTTCGATGATCTCTGAATCAAAGGTAATTCTTTTTGCCACTTAAGGGATATTCCTACGAGTCACCTTCCCTAAGGTGCCCCGTTATGCTATCATGGTAATTCAACTCCTCGCTACGTTGACAACCGATCACCACATTCTTAAGTCTGGAATTGTTGTCTACCTAGCGAGCCTTCGTCATCTGTCTCACTCCATTTCTTCAGATGTATGCTTTGTGTCTCAGCTCGAGAGATGTGTCAATGTCTCATCCCATGAGTTGATCCTGAGTTGTTCGGTCTTCGAGAAGATCGATTCTTCTAGAGTTTTCCTTTCCTCTTCTTGTCATGTTAGTTGGAGTTCTCAGAGGAAGACATCGGGTCAAAGATGGTGATCGATTCAACGTTCTGATGAAGTGCCACCTGGATCGTGAAGATTATGTTAGTTTGCGTTCCCCCTTCATCTTACCCTACGCTTGAATCTCGGGACGAGATTCTTGCTTAGTGGGGGTGAGTTGTCACATCCCTAGTTCTGGTATGCTCTGAGCTAGCTAGTCATGTGTTGCGTCATGTTTAATTTCTTTTTAACATGAAATGGGGATTGTTCAAACCCTAGCACCAGATCAAATCAAATAGGTTCAACCTAAAATAATCTTCAATGAACCCAAAATGCCTTTGGAAATGTTCATGATTTTTGATAAAGGTGAAAACCTCTACCAAAAATGATGAGCATATTTCTTGGCCATTTATGGATTTTTTAATTAACTCATATTATATTTGAGTTGGGGCATTTAAATTCTATAAATATTTTAAATGCTCTAATAAATTCTGAGAATAGTTGAGGGCTGTTGGGAATAATCCAGTATGTGCCCATAATTTATTTCAGGATTTTATTAAGTGATTTAGTATTTTACTAAATCCAAAATAATGAAGACAGAAAATAGAAAACATTAAATAAAAGAGAGAGAGAGAGAGAGAGGACTAACCAGGGCTTACCTCACGTGGCCTGCTCCTGTAGCAGATGAAGGAAATATGCCCTAGAGGCAATAATAAAGTTATTATTTATTTCCTTATTTCATGATAAATGTTTATTATCCATGCTAGAATTGTATTAACCGGAAACATAATACATGTGTGAATACATAGACAAACATAGTGTCACTAGTATGCCTCTACTTGGCTAGCTCGTGAATCAAAGATGGTTGAGTTTCCTAGCCATGGACAAAAGAGTTGTCATTTGATTAATGGGATCACATCATTAGGAGAATGATGTGATTGACATGACCCATTCCGTTAGCCTGGCACTTGATCGTTTAGTATGTTGCTATTGCTTTCTTCATGACTTATACATGTTCCTGTAACTATGAGATTATGCAACTCCCGTTTACCGGAGGAACACTTTGGGTGCTACCAAACGTCACAACATAACTGGGTGATTATAAAGGAGTACTACAGGTGTCTCCAAAGGTACATGTTGGGTTGGCGTATTTCGAGATTAGGTTTTGTCACTCCGATTGTCGGAGAGGTATCTTTGGGCCCTCTCGGTAATGCACATCACTATAAGCCTTGCAAGCAATGTGATTAATGAGTTAGTTGCGGGATGATGCATTACGTAACGAGTAAAGAGGCTTGCCGGTAACGAGATTGAACTAGGTATTGGATACCGACGATTGAATCTCGGGCAAGTAACATACCGATGACAAAGGGAACAAAGTATGTTGTTATGCGGTTTGACCGATAAAGATCTTCGTAGAATATGTAGGAGCCAATATGGGCATCCAGGTTCCGCTATTGGTTATTGACCAAGAATAGTTCTAGGTCATGTCTACATAGTTCTCGAACCCGTAGGGTCCGCACGCTTAAGGTTTTGATGACAGTTATATTATGAGTTTATGAGTTTTGATGTACCGAAGGAGTTCGGAGTCCCGGATGAGATCGGGGACATGACGAAGAGTCTCGAAATGGTCGAGACGTAAAGATCGATATATTGGACGACTATATTCGGAGTACGGAAAGGTTCCGAGTGATTCGGGTATTTTTTGGAGTACCGGAGAGTTACGGGAATTCGCCGGGGAGTATATGGGCCTTATTGGGCCATACGGGAATAGAGGAGAGAGGCCAAAAGGAAGGAGGCGCGCAGCCCCCTTCTGGTCCGAATTGGACAAGGGGTGCAGCCCCCTTTTCCTTCCTCCTCTCCCCCTCTTTCCTTCTCTCCTACTCCAAGAAGGAAGGGGGGGAGTCCTACTCCCAGTGGGAGTAGGACTCCTCCTGGCGCGCCCCTCCTGGCCGGCCGAACCCCTCCCCCTTGCTCCTTTATATACGGGGGAAGGGGGGCACCTCAAGACACGACAACACAAGTTGATCTACGGATCGTTCCTTAGCCGTGTGCGGTGCCCCCCTCCACCATATTCCACCTCGGTCATATCGTCGCGGAGTTTAGGCGAAGCCCTGCGCCGGTAGAACATCATCATCGTCACCACGCCGTCATGCTGACGGAACTCATCCCCGACGCTTTGCTGGATTGGAGCCCGGGGAACGTCATCGAGCTGACCGTGTGCTGAACACGGAGGTGCCGTACGTTCGGTGCTTGGATCGGTCGAATCGTGAAGACGTACGACTACATCAACCACGTTGTCATAACGCTTCCGCTTAACGGTCTACGAGGGTACGTAGACAATACTCTCCCCTCTCGTTGCTATGCCATCACCATGATCTTGCGTGTGCGTAGGAATTTTTTTTGAAATTACTACGTTTCCCAACAGTGGCATCCGAGCCTAGGTTTTATGCGTTGATGTTATATGCACGAGTAGAACACAAGTGAGTTGTGGGCGATACAAGTCATACTGCTTACTAGCATGTCATACTTTGGTTCGGCGGTATTGTGAGATGAAGCGGCCCGGACCGACATTACGCGTACGCTTACGCGAGACTGGTTTCACCGTTACGAGCACTTGTGCTTAAAGGTGGCTGGCGGGTGTCTGTCTCTCTCACTTTAGCTGAATCGAGTGTGGCTACGTCCGGTCCTTGCGAAGGTTAAAACAACACTAACTTGACGAACTATCGTTGTGGTTTTGATGCGTAGGTAAGAACGGTTCTTGCTCAGCCCGTAGCAGCCACATAAAATTTGCAACAAGAAAGTAGAGGACGTCTAACTTGTTTTTGTAGGGCATGTTGTGATGTGATATGGTCAAGACGTGATGAGATATAAGTTGTTGTATGAGATGATCATGTTTTGTTTAAGTTATCGGCAACTGGCAGAAGCCCTATGGTTGTCTCTTTGTTGCATAAGATGCAAGTTCCAAATAATTGCTTTACTTTATCGCTATGCGATAGCAATAGTTGCAAGAGCAATAGTTGGCGAGACAACCATGTGACGACACATTGATATAGATCAAGATGATGAAGATCATGGTGTCGTGCCGGTAATGATAGAGATCATGACAGTACTTTGGAGATGGAGATCAAAAGGCGCAAGATGATCATGGCCATATCATGTCACATATTTTGATTGCATATGATGTTTATCTGTTATACATCTTATTTTGTTTTGTTTGACGGTAGCATTTTAAGATAATCTCTCACTAATTATCAAGAAGTGTTCTCCCTGAGTATGCACCGTTGCGAAAGTTCTTCGTGCTGAGACACCACGTGATGATCGGGTGTGATAGGCTCTACGTTCAAATACAACGGGTGCAAAACAGTTGCACACGCGGAATACTCAGGTTAAACTTGACGAGCCTAGCATATACAGATATGGCCTCGGAACACGGAGACCGAAAGGTCGAGCGTGAATCATATAGTAGATATGATCGACATATTGATGTTCACCGTTGAAACTACTCCATCTCACGTGACGATCGGACATGGTATAGTTGATATGGATCACGTAATCACTTAGAGGATTAGAGGGATGTCTATCTAAGTGGGAGTTATTAAGTAATATGATTAATTGAACTTAAATTTATCATGAACTTAGTCCTGGTAGTATTTTTCAAATTATGTTGTAGATCAATAGCTTGCGTTGTTGCTTTCATATGTTTATTTTGATATGTTCCTAGAGAAAATTGTGTTGAAAGATGTTAGTAGCAATGATGCGGATTGGATCCGTGATCTGAGGTTTATCCTCATTGCTGCACAGAAGAATTATGTCCTTAATGCACCGCTAGGTGACAGACCTATTGCAGGAGCAGACGCAGACGTTATGAACGTTTGGCTAGCTCAATATGATGACTACTTGATAGTTTAGTGCACCATGCTTAACGGCTTAGAATCGGGACTTCAAAGATGTTTTGAACATCATGGACCATATGAGATGTTCCAGGAATTGAAGTTAATATTTCAAGCAAATACCCGAGTTGAGAGATATGAAGTCTCCAACAAGTTCTATAGCTAAAAGATGGAGGAGAATCGCTCAACTAGTAAGCATGTGCTCAGATTGTCTGGGTACTTCAATCACTTGAATCAAGTGGGAGTTAATCTTCCAGATAAGATAGTGATTGACAGAATTCTCTAGTCACCATCACTAAGTTACTAGAACTTCGTGATGAACTATAGTATGCAAGGGATGACGAAAACAATTCCCGAGCTCTTCGTGATGTTGAAATCGACGAAGGTAGAAATCAAGAAAGAGCATCAAGTGTTGATGATTGACAAGACCACTAGTTTCAAGAAAAGGGCAAAGGGAAAGAAAGGGAAACTTCAAGTAGAATGGCAAACAAGTTGTCACTCCCGTGAAGAAGCCCAAAGCTGGACCTAAGCCTGAAACTGAGTGCTTCTACTGCAAAGGAAATGGTCACTGGAAGTGGAACTACTCCAAATATTTGGTGGATAAGAAGGATGGCAAAGTGAACAAGGGTATATTTGATATACAGGTTATTGATGTGTGCCTTACTAGTGTTTATAGTAGCCCTTGAGTATTTGATACTTGTTCGGTTACTAAGATTAGTAACTCGAAATATGAGTTACGGAATAAACAGAGACTAGTTGAGGGTGAAGTGACGATGTGTGTTGGAAATAGTTCCTAGATTGATATGATCATCATCACACTCTCCCTACACTTTTGAGATTTGTGTAGAACCTAAATAAATGTTATTTGGCGTTTGCGTTGAGCATGAATATGATTTGACCATGTTTATTGCGATACGGTTATTCATTTAAAGTTAGAGAATAATTGTTATTCTGTTTACATGAATAAGACCTTCGATGGTTATACACCCAATGAAAATAGTTTGTTGGATCTCGATCATAGTGATACACATATTCATAATATTGATGCCAAAAGATACAAAGTGAATAATGATCAACTTATTTGTGGCACTGCCGTTTGGGTCATATCGGTGTAAAGCGCACAAAGAAACTCCATAAAGATGGATTTTCGGAATCACTTGGTTATGAATCATTTGATGCTTGCGAACCATGCCTTTTGGGCAAGATGACTAAAACTCCGTTCTCTGGAACAATGGAACGAGCTACTGACTTATTGGAAAAAATACATACCGATGTATGTGGTCCAATGAGTGTTGATGCTCGTGGCGGGTATCGTTATTTTCTGACCTTCACAAGATGAATTGAGCAGATATGAGTATATCTACTTGATGAAACATAAGTCTAAAATAATTGAAAGGTTCAAAGAATTTCAAAGTGAAGTGGAAAAATCATCGTAACAAGAAAATAAAGTTTCTACGATCTGATCGCGGAGACGAATCTTTGAGTTACGAGTTTGGTCTTCAACTAAAACAATATGGAATAGTTTCACAGCTCACGCCACCTGGAACACCACAACGTTATGGTGTGTCCGAACGTCGTAACTGCACTATATTGGATATGGTGCGATCTATGATGTCTCTTATCGGTTTTACCACTATCATTTTGGGGTTGTGCATTAGAGACAGCTGCATTCACGTTTAAAAGGGCACCATCTAAATCCGTTGAGACGACACCGTATGAACTATGGTTTAGCAGTAAACCTAAGCTGTCGTTTCTTAAAGTTTGGAGTTGCAATGCTTATATGAAAAAGTTTCAACCTGATAAGCTCGAACCCAAATCGGAGAAGTGCGTCTTCATAGAATATCCAAAGGAAACTGTTGTGTACTCCTTCTATCACAAATCCAAAGGCAAAACATTCGTTGCTAAGAATGGATCCTTTCTAGAGAAGGAGTTTCTCTCGAAAGAAGTGAGTGGGAGGAAAGTAGAACTTGATGAGGTAATTGTACCTGCTCCCTTATTTGAAAGTAGTTCATCACAAAAATCTGTTCTTGTGGCTACTACACCAATTAGTGAGGAATTTAATGATGATGACCATGGAACTTCAGATTAAGTTACTACAGAACCTCGTAGGTCTTCCAGAGTAAGATCCGCACCAGAGTGGTACGGTAATCCTGTTCTGGAAGTTATGTTACTAGACCATGATGAACCTACGAACTATGAAGAAGCGATGGTGAGCCCAGATTCCGCAAAATGGCTTGAGGCCATGAGATCTGAGATAAGATCCATGTATGAAAATAAAGTATGGACTTTGATTGACTTGCCCAATGATCGGCAAGACATTAAGATTAAATGGATCTTCAAGAGGAAGACGTACGCTGATAGTGTTACTATCTACAAAGCTAGAATTGTCGCAAAAGGTTTTCGACAAGTTCAACGTGTTGACTATGATGAGAGTTTTTCACTCGTATCTATGCTTAAGTCTGTCTGAATCATGTTAGCAATTGCCACATTTTATGAAATCTGGCAAATGGATGTCAAAACTGCATTCCTTAATGGATTTTTTAAAGAAGAGTTGTATATGATGCAACCAGAAGGTTTTGTTGATCCGAAAGGTGCTAACAAAATGTGCAAGCTCCAGCGATCCATCAATGGACTGGTGCAAGCATCTCGGAGTTGGAATATATGCTTTGATAAGTTGATCAAAGCATATAGTTTTAATACAGACTTGCGGTGAAGCCTGTATTTACAAGAAAGTGAGTGGGAGCACTACAGCATTTCTGATAAGTATATGTGAATGACATATTGTTGATCGGAAATAATGTAGAATTTTTCCTGGAAAGCATAAAGGAGTGTTTGAAAGGAGTTTTTCAAAGAAAGACCTTGGTGAAGCTGCTTACACATTGAGCATCAAGATCTATAGAGATAGATCAAGACGCTTGATAAGATTTTTCAATGAGTACATACCTTGACAAGATTTTGAAGTAGTTCAAAATGGAACAGTCAAAGAAAGAGTTCTTACCTGTGTTGCAAGGTGTGACGTTGAGTAAGACTCAAAATCTGACCATGGTAGAAAATAGAAAAGAATGAACAGTCATTCCCTATGCCTCAGTCATAGGTTCTATAAAGTATGCTATGCTGTGTACTAGACCTATTGTATACCTTGCTCTGAGTTTGGCAAAGGAATACAATTTTGATCTAAAAGTAGATCACTAGAACAGCGGTCAAGAATATCCTTAGTGAGGACTAAGGAGATGTTTCTCGATTATGGAGGTGATAAAAGAGCCAGTCGTAAAAAGTTACAACGATGCAAGCTTTTACACCAATACAGATGACTCTAAGTCTCAATCTGGATACATATTGAAAGTGGGAGCAATTAGCTAGAGTAGCTCCATGCAGAGCATTGTGGACATAGAATATTTGCAAAATACATACGGCTCTGAATGTGACAGACCCGTTGACTAAACTTCTCTCATGAGCAAAACATGATCATACCTTAGTACTTTTTGGGTGTTAATCACATAGCCATGTGAACTAGATTATTGACTCTAGTAAACCCTTTGGGCGTTGATCACATGATGATGTGAACTATGGGTATTAATCACATACAGATGTGAATATTGGTGTTAAATCACATGGTGATGTGAACTAGATTATTGACTCTAGTGCAAGTGGGAGAATGAAGGAAATATGCCCTAGAGGCAATAATAAAGTTATTATTTATTTCCTTATTTCATGATAAATGTTTATTATTCATGCTAGAATTGTATTAACCGGAAACATAATACATGTGTGAATACATAGACAAACATAGTGTCACTAGTATGCCTCTACTTGACTAGCTCGTGAATCAAAGATGGTTGAGTTTCCTAGCCATGGACAAAAGATTTGTCATTTCATTAATGGGATCAGATCATTAGGAGAATGATGTGATTGACATGACCCATTCCGTTAGCCTAGCACTTGATCATTTAGTATGTTGCTATTGCTTTCTTCATGACTTATACATGTTCCTGTAACTATGAGATTATGCAACTCCCGTTTACCGGAGGAACACTTTGGGTGCTACCAAACGTCACAACGTAACTGGGTGATTATAAAGGAGTACTACAGGTGTCTCCAAAGGTACATGTTGGGTTGGCGTATTTCGAGATTAGGTTTTGTCACTCCGATTGTCGGAGAGGTATCTCTGGGCCCTCTCGGTAGTGCACATCACTATAAGCCTTGCAAGCAATGTGACTAATGAGTTAGTTGCGGGATGATGCATTATGTAATGAATAAAGAGGCTTGCCGGTAACGAGATTGAACTAGGTATTGGATACCGACGATCGAATCTCGGGCAAGTAACATACCGATGACAAAGGGAACAAAGTATGTTGTTATGCGGTTTGACCGATAAAGATCTTCGTAGAATATGTAGGAGCCAATATGGGCATCCAGGTTCCGCTATTGGTTATTGACCAAGAATAGTTCTAGGTCATGTCTACATAGTTCTCGAACTCGTAGGGTCCGCACGCTTAAGGTTTCGATGACAGTTATATTATGAGTTTATGAGTTTTGATGTACCGAAGGAGTTCGGAGTCCCGGATGAGAACGGGGACATGACGAGGAGTCTCGAAATGGTCGAGACGTAAAGATCGATATATTGGACGACTATATTCGGAGTTCGGAAAGGTTCCGAGTGATTCGGGTATTTTTCGGAGTACCGGAGAGTTACGGGAATTCGCCGGGGAGTATATGGGCCTTATTGGGCCATACGGGAATAGAGGAGAGAGGCCGAAAGGAAGGAGGCGCGCAGCCCCCCTCTGGTCCGAATTGGACAAGGGGTGCAGCCCCCTTTTCCTTCCTCCTCTCCCCCTCTTTCCTTCTCTCCTACTCCAACAAGGAAGGGGGGGAGTCCTACTCCCGGTGGGAGTAGGACTCCTCCTGGCGCGCCCCTCCTGGCCGGCCGAACCCCTCCCCCTTGCTCCTTTATATACGGGGGCAGGGGGGCACCTCAAGACACGACAACACAAGTTGATCTACGGATCGTTCCTTAGCCGTGTGCGGTGCCCCCCTCCACCATATTCCACCTCGGTCATATCGTCGCGGAGTTTAGGCGAAGCCCTGCGCCGGTAGAACATCATCATCATCACCACGCCGTCGTGCTGACGGAACTCATCCCCAACGCTTTGCTGGATTGGAGCCCGGGGAACGTCATCGAGCTGAACGTGTGCTGAACACGGAGGTGCTGTACGTTCGGTGCTTGGATCGGTCGAATCGTGAAGACGTACGACTACATCAACCACGTTGTCATAACGCTTCCGCTTAACGGTCTACGAGGGTACGTAGACAATACTCTCCCCTCTCGTTGCTATGCCATCACCATGATCTTGCGTGTGCATAGGAATTTTTTTTGAAATTACTACATTTCCCAACAGCAGAGGCCCAACCCACCTGGCCAGCCCAGCCCACTGGCCTGGTGCCAGTCATCGCCTACCTCTGCCAGTAGGCAGAGGAGGGACACCGCGATGCCGCCGAGCTCGCCACGCCACCACCCTGCCTGCCTGCCCTCGCCCGCGCCAGCGCAGCGCCTCGAAGACTCTCCTCGGCGCCTCCTCGACCCCCTCTCACTCTCCCTCGTCCCCATCTCCTCCTCTGTCTCTCTCTCCCGCGATTGCCACGACCGCCCAAAACGCCGACGAGCACCACCGCGGCCACCGGGAACCCCTCGTCGTGCCGCTGAGCTCAGGAGCTCGGCCTCGACCTCTTCTTCCTCCCCACCGAGCCACGCCCCTCCGGAAGCCCTGCAGCGTTGTCCTCAAGCTCATCTTCAACCTCCGGCCGCCGGCAACCTCATCGTTGATTCGCCGCCATTCGTGCTTCCCTGAGCTCGCTGACCTTCCCTGCATGATTCCGTGAGCTCACCGTCTGTTTCCCCCTCTCCGTTCCTTTGCTTGCGCGCCGTAGCCTGCTACCTGTCGAACCTGCGAGCACCTCGCCGCCGTCCATGGCGCCACCGTGACCAGAACCCGAGCCAGCCGCTCCCGCGCACGTCACCATGCTCCTGGTGACGCCAGGAGGCCATAGAGGCCCTCCGCAGCCCCTGCCGTGCCTTGCAGCCACATCCCGCCCGGAGCCGTGTTTCGGCCGCCGCCCCGAGCTCCGCTCCGGCGAGCTCCAGCCACCCCGCGCCCTCCCGCGTGCCTCTCCTAGATGCGCGAGAGCGCCAGCAGCCCATAGGAGCAAGCCGCACCCCCAGCCGTTGCCTGTAGCGCCGCCCCGACCAACTCCGGCGAGTTCCCGTCGCTGCTGTGGTCGCCGGTGTCACCTGCTGACGTGGCGCCGGTTAATTAGCGCTAATGACCCAGCTAACCACCCCTATAGCCACCGCCATGTGGGCTCCAGTGTCTAATTAGATTAGTCTAATTTTTTGTTAAGATTAGTACTAATCTGTGAGGACCCCACGTGTCAGCTTTGACTTTGGTCAAGTCAATGTTGACCGGTCCCACCTGTCATACACCCAAACCAGCCTGAGACACTGACGTATGGGTCCCACAGGTCAGGTTTGACCTAGCCGACACAGTTGACCTGCTGACGTCACACCTATGTCATGCTGACGCAGTAACTTATTTTCTGGATTTATTCTTATATAGGAAATTCCAGAAAATGTTGCAAAACTTCAAAAATTCATAGAAATTAACCGGTAACTCCAAATCAAACAAATTATATATGAAAAATGATCAGAAAAATCCAATCTATCCATCTGTAGCATTTTCATGCATGTTAGAACAACTTATGACTACTGTTTAGGCCGAATCATATAATGGCATTTAAACCTTCACATATGGAGTTTGAATTTGAACCTAGGGTTCAAACCAACTCCATTTAACTTGTTGCTAGTTGCATTAGCTCAAATCACAGCATATTGACATGTCATGATCATGCATCATATTGTGCATTGCATTGATTGTGTTCTTCCTTGTTGCCGGTGTTTGTTCCCTCTCAGTAGATGATGTACCGACGATGAGTTCGATGACACCGATGAAGAACTATACTATCTTCAGAAGTGCCAGGCAAGCAAAACCCCCTTGTTCATTCCGATACAATCCCACTCTCTCGCTCCTGCTCTATTTTACTGCATTAGGACAACAACGATACAACTGTTACTTGCTGCGGTAGTTGAACCCCTTTATCCTCTGCATGACATGTCATTGCCACAGTAAATAGATGAAACCCACTAGCATGAGTAGGAGTTGTTTGAGCCCTGATGTGCCTACTCATTCATGCTTGTTTGTCATGCCTGCTACTGCTTAGAGTTGAGTCAGGTTCGATTCATCGTGGATGAATCGGAGGTGTGTGAACATGTCCTACTGTTGAGAGCTAAGTGTGTGAACACGATTTGGTAAAGGTAGCGGTGAGAGGCCATGTAGGAGTACATGGTGGGTTGTCTCATTGAAACCGTCCTCAGGAACTGAGTTCTGTGTTTGTGATCCATGAACAACTACTACCACACATTGGGTTCCGGTAACTCAGCCCCTCTCGACTTATTAATCAACATGATCTCTGTCCAGGAGTTGCAACTAGTTTCTGGTGTTTGTAGGTAGTGTTAGTAGTCTACCAAGTGGCACCCAGTAGAGGTGGGCTTGGGACAGACTAGGCACCGTGGCACGGTGTACCAAGCGTAGATCCACCCGTCGAGGTGGGCTTGGGAACCCTGCACACATCATTTGGGGCCGTGAGCGACACCCCGGCCGGATCTCCTTGCGGATGGAACCTGAATAGGCGATAAACCTGGATGAGAGACTTGTGTGGTTAGTCAGGTCGTGGCCGACACCCTCGCTGGGCTTCCGCTTGAAGGTTGCCGAGTACATGTCGTGTAAACGGCGATAAGTGGTGAGAGCGTGTGTGAAGAAGTACACCCCTGCAGGGTTAACATCATCTATTCGAATAGCCGTGTCCGCGGAAAAGGACTTCTGGGTTGCCTGTACAGTTCATAGACAAGTGAAAGTGGATACTCTAAAATACGCAAGATAAGCGTGAGTGCTATGGATGGCGTTCTCGTAGGGAGACGGGAGCGGATCCATAGTGGTGTATTGATATGGTGAATATGTGGACTCGTGTGCACCACCTCAAAAGAGTTACATTGCAGTCGTAGTTCAGGTTAGCCACCAAGTCAAAGCTAGCTTGCTGCAGTCAAACTCCACCATCCCCTTTGTTGATAATGATGCATATGTAGATAGTTCTGATGTAAGTCTTGCTGGGTACGTTTGTACTCACGTTTGCCTATTTTATGTTTTTGCAGAGAGACTTCAGTCTCGCTAGTAGTTCCGCTTGGACCTCGACGTTTAGCTTGTTACCTCAGCTACGATCTTGTGCCCTCGGCAGGATCTGATAGTTAGTCAGGCTTCTCAGCCTTTTTCATTTGTAGTTGTCTGTACTCAGACATGTTAAGCTTCCGCATGTGCTTTGACTTGTATGCTCTGAATGCTGGGTCGAGAGACCCATGTTTGTAATATCTCGCTCCTCGGAGCCTATTGAATAAAATACTTGAGTTGTAGAGTCATGTTGTGATGCCATGTTGTATTTGCACATATCGAGCATATTGTGTGTATGATATTGAAATGCTTGATATGTGTGGGATCTGACTATCTAGTTGTTTATCCTTGGTAGCCTCTCTTACTGGGAAATGTCTCCTAGTGCTTCCACTGAGCCATGGTAGCTTGCTACTGCTCCGGAACACTTAGGCTGGCCGGCATGTGTCCTTCTTTGTTCTTGTGTCTGTCCCTTCGGGGAAATGTCACGCGATGAATACCGGAGTCATGTTAGCCCACTACAGCCGGTTCACCGGAGTCCTGTTAGCCCAGTGCTACAGCCTGGATTCACTCGCTGATGACCGACACGTTCGATGCTGGGTCATGGATGTTTGTCCCTGTAAGTTTGTGCCACTTTGGGTTTACGACTAGCCATGTCAGCCCGGGCTCCTTATCATATGGATGCTAGCGACACTATCATATACGTGTGCCAAAAGGCGCAAACGGCCCCGGGCAAAGGTAAGGCGACACCCGTGGGAATACCGTGCGTGAGGCCGCAAAGTGATATGAGGTGTTACATGCTAGATCGATGTGGCATTGAGTCGGGGTCCTGACAACAAGTATGCCAATAGTTTCAAACAATAGATTAGAAAAGTATTTATGCTATGTTGTCATGATACGCGGACTTTCTGGTAGATGGCCTCGACGTTTCCTCAAGCTATGAAAATGCACTATAATTTGCTTGTCATCAATGCCTACAAATCTCTATCTCTCTCAACATAGCAGGTCATCATTAGACACTAAATCCTTCAATAAGCTTGCAAAATGCTTGCATTAGACCCCTCATTAGACACTATATGTTCATCACCAGGAGCATGTAAAATGTTTGCATCAAATCATTCATTACCAGTTTGTTCATTAGACAGTTCAGGCTCAAGAACAACATGAGCTTGTATGTTTGCACCGGAAACTTGATTAGATACATCAGATTCAGTCAGTTCAATATTGACTGGGGGAGTTATAAAATAAGTAGAAATTGGTTTCATTTTCTCATAGATTCCCTACATACAAGTAGTTTTACAACACCGTCAGGTTTAACTATTGGCCAGAAACTGAAGAGTTGAATTAGATATAATCATGGATGTGATGTACCTGCTTGTTGCACATGCTACTCTTGCAAGTTGCGACTGTCTGTTTGCGCAAGCTCGATTCCATGCCCGTGCTGCCGCCGCTGCCTTCCATGCAGGCTACACCTAGGGTTGGATCTTCATCTTCTTATCGTTTCGTTCACTTGAAGCCCGGCGATCGCCCTCCAACGAGGGCGCAAGGAAGTGCTGTGTCGGTCCGTCCAGCGGCGGCTTGGTTAGGAGCAAACCAGACTGGGGGCTGGAGCGAATGAATTGGGATTTTTCCTGTTGTTGATCGATATGGGAGGCGCTCGTTTGGGCCGCGAGCTTGCTATAGGGCCTGCCTTGCACTTATGTTATTGGCCCATCCAAATTGAAACATTTTTCTTCATTTTTTACATTGCCTGCTCATGCGTTGGGACGAACAAAACTAGCCTAGGCCAACCTAGATGACTCAAACTAGGTGCACACTTTATAGCTACCTGAGGCGGCCGCCCATACCAGCCCCTATCGTGGTGTCGCCCCTTTTGCGTGTATGATTGGGTAGTGAAAAATATTCCAGTGGCGCTTTTGATTTACCCACAGAATGGTTGAATTGCTTGTTTCTATGAACTGAGTTCAACAATAATGTGAAGGATGCCGGTCTTTTCATCCTATTGAATAACCTTTTAGAGATCATGTAATAATTGTTTTTTGTTTTTATTTTTTGGTTTGTAAATTTATTTGAGCACAAGTCTGTATTAATTGATAAGACTCGGAGACATTTCATTTGGATTGCTGTGGCAGACCTACAAATATGCCAATTGGGCTGAATGTGCATTTAGCAATAATAGTAGTATAGATGGACCATAAGTGGCACACATCAGAAAGGGCCAAGATGCTGGCTAAAAAAGGTTGTTGTTGTAGCAAAAAAAAAGTACAGCAGCCTGGCTTATGTATGTTAGTTGATATTATTGATCCATATACTCTATAAGTGTTTATATGTCTGTTAGTTCTGTACATTCTTGGTTGATTGACTTGGTATTTGAATCTTGATACATCGCTTGTGTACATATCTAAATGGGAGTACACATTATGCTGCATGTGACATTTGAGTTGGACATGAAGTGTTCAAAATGTTCGAATTCACCTTAAACTAGATTCTAGCTTCTGAATTAGTATCGGCATTTGTAAACCATATTCATATATGATAGTGGAATACATCTTTGTCGTCCTTTTGAAGATATATAAAAACACATAGAATGATTTATAAAGATTCATATAGGAATACAAAATGGATTCGAATTTAGTTGCCAGGGTAAACGTGGATGTTTATTGTCCCAAAATTCGAGAGAAGCGGCAAAATGTCCATTCCCACATCGGCTGCCCGAAGCCAAGTGTTTGGGAGATGAAAATTACTGTCTACCCATTACACGGACAATCCATCGGCCCGATTTCCACTGCTCTAAATGGGGGTAGGTTAGTAACTTCAATTAGACGTCACACGACCGCCTCTGAGCCCATTCCGACACGGTGGGCAGCAAACATGGGCGGCAAAACACATTTGATTCAATCTCGTCCGAAAGACCTCTGTTTCTCCCTCCACTCCCCATTCATACACGGTGGGCGGCAAAACAAACTCGACTCGGCCGAAATCTATGTAGGCAAATATTTTCAATAGGGGCAGGTTTGTAACTTCACTCAGACATGACACAACCACCCTACCTGTCAGCCCCGTTCATACACCGTGGGCGCCAACCATGGGCGCCAACCACCCTCTCCTCGCCCGAAATCGCTCTAGGCAAATATTGGCGAGATGCGAGATTACTGTCCTATCCCCAACCGACAAGACATCCAAATTTTAAACGGGGGCTAAGTTTGTAACTTTCCCATATTTCAGACAGGCGCGTCCCAAAAACATGGTTCCTCGTACCTCTCCCTCCATTTTCCCATTCATACACCGTCCGCGCTAGAACACCATCCCCACACCAGCCTCCGTCCGCCACCCCATCCATTGCCACCACCCTCCATCACATCCATCGCCACCGTCCTCCACCATGCCGGAGCGCCTACCAAGACCGCGTCGTCCACTACTAGAGATGGACGTTTCTCATCCACGGCGACGGACCAATAGCCTTGCATCGCGTCCTCTCGCTTCATTAGCGTCGTCGTCTTCTTTGTCGGGGCCACTCACACGACCTTCTCTTCCACCGCAACGGGACTTATCCCCCGATGCACCCGTCTACTGTCGCAGATCTGCTTCAACGCCACCGACAGCCATCGCACCCCCGATGCCTACACGGCGCTGCAAGAGAGGTGGTACTTCATATCTCCTCAACTTTTTGATCTCAACCAGAAAATAGATCTTAACTTGGTTACTCTACTTTCTTTTCAGCTCTTAGAATTTAGTTCTTAGTTCGAAGCAAACAATGGATGCTAAATATCATTTATCTGGTTTGCAGCTTCAAATCTGCCATGGCACAGTCATAATACGGTTGAATTGATCATGCTTAGGGTTTAATTGATCATGTTGGTTCCATGGTGGTTTCTTTAATAGAAATTGGAGCGGAAACCCTCTTTTGCTCAAAAATATGCTTAGAGTTTCCCCCTTTTATGATCACTATACGATCAGAATACCTGCTTCGTGTCATAATAACACTGCTCCACCCATCAAGCTAAACAAGCTTAGTTGTTCAAATACGAATATGATATTATTAAAACAGAGTCGTTTAATTAGTCAGCTAAATGTTCCTAAATTAGTTTCGAAAATGCAAGTTCGCCGCTCGGGTGTGTATCTCTATAGGGTGCCCACAGTGGGCCGGCCCACCCTGGGATTTTGGGTCATCCCAAGCCCCGATTCCCCTCTGTTCTGCTGCGCGCTTCCGATCTCTACTCGCCCCCAGCCGCCTGCCTCGCCGGCGACTTGCCGTCCCCGGACAGCATGACTCTAGGAGGAGACACGAGACTACCAGGAGGTCAGGAGCCGCTCGCCCAACAGCGTCACCGCTGCCCGGGCGCGCCGCCGTGCCTACCTTCCCAGTCCGTTCAGGGCTCAGGCGTGCAACACCCACCAAGCCAACCCGATTTATCCTGAGATACGTCCTCAACACTCAGCAACCACTCCTCATCACCCATTTTCTAATTGATTCATTACTCATTAGGCAGGATTGTCATTAGGGTTTGTTGTGTGCTCAGTGCTACCTACACTTAATGGTTCAGATGTATTTCGGTAATCTTTAGTACCTCTAAAGTTCACAGGGTTTTCAAAATTCCGGCCCTCGGAACAGACAATAGTCATTTTGGATTGTTGGTCGTAGTGACATTGACCCAGATTACTACTGCAAGCCAGGTTTGTTGACAATTTTACTTGTCTTTCTTACTCATTCGATATAATATCCAATTATTCACGTCGATTAGTTGCAAACAATAAGTGCTAGACAAACTTCTTCATTCAGATTTTGGACGATCTCTTACTGCAGTTACAATTCTACATACTTGTCCTAGTAATCTCACAAGTAAATGATTGATTCACTACATCTACGCTTGCCTTGTCATATTTGTTGTCAATATTCTTTTAGGGTGGACCACCCTATTTCTAAATACTGGAACCGTAGACATGAGTGAATAGTATTTCTCTATGTGATCTCTTCCATCATGTGTGGGCAACGAACACTGCAATGTATTGAAAGAAAGTGTCATTTCCAGCTTTTACATAGGTTTCGATCTTTTACATGGAATACAATCTGCCTACTTGATTTGTGTCGCACTACCAACACTCCACCCTTGAAGCTAAATATTATGCCACTCATAATTCCTTAGTTTATTTGTTCAAATACGAATTTCATATGATTCTAATGTTCCTACTTCAGTTTTGAAATGTGTGTCTGCCTGTTATAGAGACATAAGGGGTTTGTATTTCTATGTGTGGTCTGGTCA
The DNA here is from genome assembly GCF_002162155.2 of Triticum dicoccoides. Classification (NCBI taxonomy): domain Eukaryota; kingdom Viridiplantae; phylum Streptophyta; class Magnoliopsida; order Poales; family Poaceae; genus Triticum; species Triticum dicoccoides. Next base: position 391,905,781 of record NC_041385.1, on the reverse strand, counting down.
GCACGGTTGGGGGGTGAACTTTGCATATGTAGGGGTTTATAGGGAGACACTCTTCAAGTTGAATCTGCAATGCATTCCATAGATAATCTGACTACTTTTTATGTTTTCATGAATCTCAGATTCTGAACAGCATCATAATGATTATGATCTTGCGCGCATGAAAAGAATAAAGCAGAACAATGCCATGGCTGTCAAACTTGGCATTAAGGGACTGAAATCAAGTTTGGATGCAATGCAAACACTCTCCACCTACAGATTCATGCTCAGAATATGATCCTAATAGTGATTCTGAGCTAGAGGGAGACCTAAGTCAATGTAGCTCCCTAGTGGAGGAGTCAGAGGAAGATGCCTATCTTATTCACCCATCAAGGTGCTTGCTCTAACTTTCCAAGGTTACATTGGTCGCACATATCTTGCAACTGATGCTTTGCATTGCTTCTACTTTGTTGAACTGCCATTAGCTTAGTTTACACATCGTGTATGTGAATACGCCCTGCCTATCCATTTTCAGTACATATTCCATCTGTCATCATACCATATTTATCCATTCAAATGTTGTCCTTGTGTATCAGGCGTTCAAAAGGAAGAGAGCGATTGCTGATCGTGGAGGAGCACAAGCAAAGTATTTGGAAAAGGTAGTGGCACCTGATAAATCAAATAGCCCATTAGGTGTAGTTGCAATATCACCTGACCCACAAAACACCCCAACTCTAGCAGACTCTAGCCCTACTATACTGGTCATTTCTGATGCCCCAACTCAGCAGACCCCAACTGCAGCAAACAGTATGATTATGCCAGTTGACATAGCACCAGCTCTACGATGCAAAACCCCTATTCCAGCAAAGAGTACACCAAATCCAGTTGCCAAATCCCTTTTCGAACCAGAGAGAGCCCCAATTGCAGCAAATAGGACCCCTGTTCCATTTCTTCCCAGTTTAGAAGATGAAGCTTATGTTGTTGTGTGGAACTTTGTGCGCATCTTTCCTTCATGGAAAGATTATACCGCAGACACAGAACAATTTCCAGTCTTCCTCCGCAACTTATGCGTAAGTAATGTACTAATGTTATTCATGGTCATTACTGCATATGTTTCTGCTCACAGAAGACACAAGATTTCATTCTTTTAAATAGGCGAGGAGCAAACTGGATTGTGAAGACGAGGAAGGGTTGCTTGCGCTTTTCAAGCACTCGTTGATGAAGTATCGTTCCTACCTGAGGCAAGCGCACTTCGATGGCAAGCCTCTGAACGAAATTTCTGTAAAGTCTCTGGTGCTACATTTATCCGACGCTGACTGGAATAATCTTGTTACAAATTGGTCTCGGCTGCAGCGTAAGGTACTGTCTATGATATCACATCACAATTTGAACTACATTTCTGCATTTGCCTTAATGTCTCACTTGTACGAAAACTGTTAGCAGAAGAACATTTGTTCTCAAGGGACCACAGAATCTCGCAACTATTCTGCACACTGCATTGCTCTTGTGAGTACCTCTTGCCCTGTATGACCATACTTACTTTCATAGTTGTTTGATTATGTAGCATCACTGTACATGTTAGCCTCGTAATCATCCATTTGGTGGCCATTATAAGATCCGTATGGACTCTTACATAAATTTAGAATCAACCCAATGCTTTTGAAGAGTTTTAGCTCTGCAGTCCTCTTATAAGGACTGGACGTGGTCTATCACTGTACTTACATTAACAGCTACTCCCTCCGTCCCATAATATAAGAACGTTTTGTATAGTACACCAGTGTTCAAAACACTCTTATATTATGGGAAGAGGGATTTGTTCATTGTGTAGCATTCTGCATCTTATCTCCCTCGCCCACCATTTACTAAAAAAGATCAGATCTATATTTAATCTTACCAACAAGTAGAATACACAGACAATGCCGGTGTAGAAGTGTAGCCCATTGCTCTTGTCAGTACATTTTGTCCTGTAACACTTGTACTTCCAGGGATTGGTAGTTGATTTTGTAGCATCAATCTACATCTTATCTTCATTATCCTCTATCCCTTCCAGTATTATCATATTTATAATTACTCTCTACAAAATGTAGAGTACATGCAATGCTTATGAAGAAGATTCTGTGATGAAATTCTTGAGTTGTCCTTCCCTTGACATGGAGAAGGGCATTATAAAGCCGGTGTTAACTGTTAATGTAAGTCAGTCCTTCTAAAGCCTTTATCCTCAACTGCTGTTTAATTTGCTCATACTCCCTATCGTTTACTCCTGTTTAGTTTGTTGTTTCTACCAAAATGCATGTTCGCAAGAACCGTGAGTTCTAAGTTTTACTTGTAAAACCAAATTCCTTATTCATACCATGCACATTACTTAATACTCCCTATATGTATGCTTGTTTTTGTGGATCTATAATCCAGTGTGTGGTGAAGCAGCCCACGTTTGCACCTTGTCATCTCCTGTTTTATCTTACTGATGTGGCTGATGATATGAACAACATGCCATGCACATTAACCAAAATAGATACAATGATTTTATTTGCCCTTCATCTATGCTTGTTATGTTGACATGGTAATCCAGTAGTGTGGTGAAGCTCCCCGCATTATGAACAATGCCAAATTATGCTATTGATATTTTGAACTTACTCTTTATTTTCTAATTTGAAATTGGATGGAATTGACAGCATAGTTATCATCTTTGTTTATACACGTGCAAAACCTGTCATCTCTCTGCTTTGTTTCAGGGTGATATGCCTGATGGCATGCACAAGTCTGCTGAAGGCTGTGAGACAAACCCAACATATATTGTAGCAAAGAAGGCAAAACATCTTGAAGATAGCGAGACAACCCCAAAGTCTTGTCTTGATGCAGTGTTCAAGTTACTTGAGACTAGTAGTCAGACAAGCTCACAAAATTCGTTATCTGAATCAGTTCGACTACTTCAGTCCCAAGTTCTAGCAGAAAGGCATTCTGCAACTCAACTTCAACTTGAAGTCCTATCTCTAAGAAAGATTGCGGAGAACACCAATGAGAACCTCATCGCTAAACAGCTACACCTGGAAGCTATGACCGACATGCCAGGCCGGTCTCACAGCCTTGCTCGGCAGCTTGCGCAGCAGTTCCCCCGCAAGGCTAACCTTTCTTGAACTGTCTTGGAAGTGGTCTCGGTTCAGTATTATTTTGTTACGCTGTAATGGTGCCCAGTTTTTGTAATTTGCTTCTTCGTTGTGCTTTATGATCACTGGTGGCGAACTTTGATGCGCAGTGGATGTAATATACCTTAAATCCTTTATTGTATAGTGTAGGTTTATTCTTAGTTACTATGTCATAATTTCTTTATTGTATAGAGTAGGTTTGTTCTTAATTCCTACTAGTTACTGCCATCATTTGCTATCTGAAAAAAATCAGATGTAGTCGACCGGGCCAAAACATTTGACTCTAACGGACCTGGTTTTTAGCGGGCCACAATTGGGCCGGCCCGCGTCTTTCTTGGGCCCGAATGATTGGGGCCTTCACACATTGCGCCAGGCCCACAACTTACACCGGCCTATATTTTAGTTGGGCCTTTTGTCGACCCAGCACTTAGTTTGGCCCAGGTAGCATTGGGCCATTAACAAGCTGAATATTGTACTGGCCTGTTACGGCCCAGATGAAACCACGGGACTTTAGCAGGCTGAAATGCATGTTGGGCCTCAATTTTCACTAGTCGTCGACGGGCCTTCAGCAGGCTGAAATGTAGACCGGGCCTTTTTGGGCCCAGTTAGCTCACGGGCCATTACCAGGCCGAAACATATCTCGGGCCTTAGTTGGCCCACTGATATCATGGGCCTTTAAGAGGCTGAAAGCTTAGTAAAGGCATCGACGGGCTGAATTACGCGACAGGCCTTTAACAGGCCCAAAGTCACGTTGGGCTTAATTGTTGCCACCTTTAGCACGGGCCGTTAGTGGGTGATGTCTACTACACAACCTTCTTCTTGTGAACATTGTTGGGCCTGCAAGTGCACAGGTTTGTAGGACAGTAGCAAATTTCCCTCAAGTGGATGACCTAAGGTTTATCAATCCGTGGGAGGCGTAGGATGAAGATGGTCTCTCTCAAGCAACCCTGCAACCAAATAACAAAGAGTCTCTTGTGTCCCCAACACACCCAATACAATGGTAAATTGTATAGGTGCACTAGTTCGGCGAAGAGATGGTGATACAAGTGTAATATGGATGGTAGATATGGGTTTTTGTAATATGAAAATATAAAAACAGCAAGGTAACTAATGATAAAAGTGAGCGTAAACGGTATTGCAATGGTAGGAAACAAGGCATGGGGTTCATACTTTCACTAGTGCAAGTTCTCTCAACAATAATAACATAGATAGATCATATAACAATCCCTCAACATGCAACAAAGAGTCACTCCAAAGCCACTAATAGCGGAGAACAAACGAAGAGATTATGGTAGGGCACGAAACCACCTCAAAGTTATTCTTTCGGATCGATCTATTCAAGAGTTCGTACTAGAATAACACCTTAAGACACAAATCAACCAAAACCCTAATGTCACCTAGATACTCCATTGTCACCTCAAGTATCCATGGGCATGATTATACGATATGCATCACACAATCTCAGATTCATCTAGTCAACCAACACAAAGTACTTCAAAGAGTGCCCCAAAGTTTCTACCGGAGAGTCAAGACAAAAACGTGTGCCAACCCATATGCCTAGGTTCATGGGCGGAACCCGCAAGTTGATCACCAAAACATACATCAAGTGGATCACGTGATATCCCATTGTCACCACAAAAAAACACGACAAGACATACATCAAGTGTTCTCAAATCCTTAAAGACTCAATCCGAAAAGATAACTTCAAGAGGAAAACTGAATTCATCACAAGAGAGTAGAGGGGGAGAAACATCATAAGATCCAACTATAATAGCAAAGCTCGCGATACATCAAGATCGTTCCATAGAGAGAACACGAGAGAGAGAGAGAGAGAGAGAGAGATCAAACACATAGCTACTGGTACATACCCTCAGCCCCGAGGGTGAACTACTCCCTTCTCGTCATGGATAGCGCCGGGATGATGAAGATGGCCACCGGTGAGGGATCCCCCTTCGGCAGGGTGCCGGAACGGGCTCCCGAGAGGTTTTTGGTGGCTACAGAGGCTTGCGGCGGCGGAACTCCCGATCTATCTTATTCTCTGATGTTTTTAGGGTATATGGGAATATATAGGCGAAAGAAGTCGGTCGGGGGAGCCTCGAGGGGCCCACGAGGGTGGAGGGCGTGCCTAGGGGGGTGGGCGCACCCCCCTATCTCGTGGCTTCCTTGATGCTTCCTTGGCTTGAACTCCAAGTCTCATGGATCATGTTCGTTCCAAAAATCACGATCCCGAAGGTTTCATTCCGTTTGGACTCCATTTGATATTCCTTTTCTTCGAAACACAGAAATAGGCAAGAAAACAGCAATATGGGCTGGGCCTCCGGTTAATAGGTAAGTCCCAAAAATAATATAAAAGTGTATAATAAAGCCCATAATCATCCAAAACACATAATAATATAGCATGAATGCTTCATAAATTATAGATACGTTGGAGACGTATCAGTGGGCCCGATGTCCCGTCGGACCATATATGGCCCATGGGCAGCACGGGCCATTCCCAGGCCGAAAGTCACACCGGGCTGAAATGGGCCCATGTCTACATCGGGCCTCTAACAGGCGGAAAGTCACCGGGCTGTAGTTGGGCCCAAATATTCGGCGAACAATTAATGGGCCAGATCTGGCATCGGGCCGTAAATGGGCCCAAATATTGGGTGAACAATTAATGGGCCAAATCTGGCTTCGGGCCGTAAATGGGCCCAAATATTGGGCGAACAATTAACCAGCCAGATCTGGCTTCGGGCCGTAAATGGGGCTTTATTAAGCAGGCCATTATACGGCTGGCCCACTAGTACCTGATTAAGTACTACGGGCCTTTGACTGGGCCGGCCTTTTTAACCTATATGGGCCTCTGTTGGGCCCAGCCACGTGTCGACGTATCATAGGCATGTCTCCTCCAATGGACGGGCGACATCTGGCCCACTGACGAGCTGACAGGTGTTCCCTCCGGCCAATCAGAATTTTACACGTGGAAATTTCCCATTGGTCCGGGCTGTTAACGGGTTATCGGATCCAAAACCTGACCCGATAGCTTAACGGCGTTCCATTACGGTGGATGATACGTGTCGGTCACCCTTGACGAAAGCACTTCTGTGACGCGCAATTTATCGTCATGGAAGTGGACACTTCCGTGATGATAATTTTGGTAATGTCATGGAGCACTTCTACGATAGCACAGGTATGACTATCTTGATTCTGTCATAAAATCATCATGGATGTACATGCATGACAAAAAACGCGACCTACTGTGACAAACACGTATCATCATGGAAGTGTATTTTTTTGTAGTGTCTTGTCCTCCTGGCGCAGGGTCTCCCATGAATACTCGTAGCTTCCTTATCAGATCGTCATTCTTCTCCACGAGTATCGTCATTTCCTCCTCATATCCATCGCGTGTAGACTTGAGTTCTTCCTCTAGCTCCGTGATCCTGGTCATTGCTTTCTTCAGATCTATCATGACTGCGCACATTTGGTTCTTCTGGCGTCAAATGTGCTGATTTAACTCCTCGATGAAAGCTGCAATGGACCTATCCCTCCTAGTGCTGATCATCTCCCATTGCTCATTTCGGCGCCCACCAATCTGGTAGATAGTATCCTTGAGATCCTTGTGGTAAACTTCTCCAATGCGTCCCATGGTGATGTGGGATGCCATGCTCTTTCCTAGACTCCAGGTTGGTGCATCAAAGGAAAACTCTATGGGCTCAGTGACTGGCATGAACGTCCTTCCTGGAACTTGAACTCAAATCATCCAACGTTCCTCTTCTGGTAAAGTGGCGATGTAGGTCCCGGTGAAGCTTGGTATTTCGATGTTCAGGTACCTAGTAACTTCCTTCAAGTGTCGTCCAAAAGGTGTATCTTCATCCGGTTGTGTGAACTTGTTCCTTGCATCCGCCATCCTATAGAGTAGAAAAGGAGAGGATCCAGAAATGAGAAGAGAGTGGTGGTCTAGGGTTTTAGCTTAGTGGTCGTGTCCTACAGTCAGTGTGTGCTCCGATACCATCTTGTAGCGACCAGACCTCAAACAGTCTAGTCTCTGTGCATCAGTGTCATCCCTGGATCGGTAATGCTGACACGCACAGTACTTGAGGATTTATAACAGAGTTTCAATCACACACTTATTACATCGAATGTCTCAAAAGAGAACTTATTACAATAATATGGCTTAAGGCCATCTAAAATCGATAACAGTGGAAGGCTTGGAAGATAAAGCGAGTCCATCAACTCCAACGGCATAGCTGAGTGAAAGACAACGACCTATGGCACCTTACTCGTCGTCTGAAAAGTCTGCAACATGAAATGTTGCAGCCGAAACGGGTCAGCACATGGAATATGCTGGCAATGTAACACATAGAGTAATGAACAGAATGAATGCTATCACTACATGCATATATGGCTGGTGGAAAGCTCTATGGTTATAGTTTTGCATAAAGCCAATTTTTCCCTATAATGAAGGAATAAATTTTATTTAACTATCATGGTGGTTGTTAAACATTGAGAAGGTTCCTCCAACTCAATCCCAATTAAACTTCATCATTAAACCCAGCAAATTAAATTTAGAGTGATGAGATCAACATGATAATCCAAGAACCAGATACTCAAGATGTCCATAACCGGGGACACAGCTAACCATGATTAGTTTATACACTCTACAGAGGTTTGCACACTTTTCCCCACAAGACTCGAACACATCCATGGTCGGAGATTCGAGACACACTCTTTCTGAAGCATTAACTCTCTACTCTTGGTAGACAGTACCACCTACAACCCACTACATCTGCTAGTCTACCTCTTCAAGAGCTTCACGCAACTTACTCAACTATGCCAGAGCCCATATTGGCTTGTGGCTGCACACGGAAGTTTCTAGCATGAATAATCTTATGATCCCTTTGAGCCTGGGTGGCGAACTGTAGGATGATCACACGGGTACTCCGGGATATCCTAGGGCAACACTGGATTCTCCAGGTGCCCTGACAACCACTGGGTACTCCAGGGTGCCTCAAGCAATCCACCCAGATGTGTATTTAAGTAGCCACCTTAAGTTAACCATTAATTAACAATACTCACATCTGTCATGGATACACTCACCCAAACCACATCTACGAGCATAGCATGGCAATATAAGCATAACGTAGAAGTAACTCCAAAGGTTTGATAGGTTCTACCTCATCATCTACTTCCCAAACCACATGTTATAAACAGATCCTAAAAATGCAATGTTTGAGGGTTGATCTAATGCATAAAAACTGGGTACTAAAGAGGTATGATCAAAGTGTTACTTGCCTTGCTGATGATCCGCAAAACCTAGAGACTCGTAGTAGCACGCTTCGCACTCCGGGTACTCTATCACAAACAAACAATAACATACATAAGCACTCAACTAGAAGCACGGGTAAAAATCGAATAAGAGATCTAACCAAAAAGTTCAGCTGAAGAACTCTGGTTTGCAAAAAGAATCAAATCAAATGAAGCAACGAAACTCAAACTGCAAAAGAAACAAGATCCATTTACTAATCTAGACTAAAGTCAAATTTTACAGTACCAAAACCTTGTTCAAGTTGTTTAAACAGAAAGAGGGCTTCGATACGAAGATCTAGGTGCTTGAATCGCCTGATTCTGATAAACGAGCGAAAAGATAAACTAAAACGAAGATCAGGGCAGAAATCACGATCGAAAATAATCGCGGAAAACCCTGGAAAAAGAAAAACTGACGAACAGGCTAACGAACGAACGTTCGCTGTCCGCGGCTAATGGGTGAACTCCATTCGTTAAAACGAACGTACGGACGAACGTCCGCTATTTAACTAAATCGAAGAAAACCAAACTGATCAAAATAAAAAAACGAATCTAGGGTTTTCAAAATAAAACCGATCGGTTTAAAAAAACCGGCGGCTACCTCGACGTTCGTGACAGCGGCGGCGGGCAACGGTGGGGCGGCAGCGGGGCGACAGCGGCGACGGCAAGCAGCAGCGGTGGCGGGAGGTGGCGGTGGAGGCTCGCGGCGGTGGCGGTGGGAGGCGGCGGCTAGGGTTTGGGGGGCTAGCGGGCCGCGACTTATAAGAGGCCGGCCGGGCGCAGTGTCCTAGCCGGACACGGACCGGTAGGTCAGTTCCTTTTTTTTAAAATATTTCGACACGTAGAAAAACAAATAAAAGAAAGACTAAACGGACTCCAAAAATCCTGAAATAAATTTTCCTCGTCCTCTAAAAATATAGCGGATAAAGTGAACATTTATTTGGGCCTCTAATGCAATTTTGAAAAACGCATTTTTTCCTAATTCAAATAAAATAGCAATAAAACTCCGAATAAAATCTTATTTGATTATAATATTTTTCTTCCAATATTTTCTTTATTTTGGGGAAGTCATTTTATCCCCTCTCTTTAATTTTCATAAAAGAAATATTCGAAGAGAAAATAATTAAAACCAAATGATTCTCTTTTCAAAATTTGAGAAAACTCAAATATGAAAATAACGAAATCCCCAACTCTCTCCGTGGGTCCTTGAGTTGCGTAGAATTTCTAGGATAAACCAAAAATACTATAAAATATGATATGCAATGATGATCTAATGTATAACATTCCAAATTGGAAATTTGGGATGTTACAAAAGCGCCTTTGGTAAGTGGAATTTGGTAAGTAAACATTTATATAGTGTGCTGAAATTTATTGTCACTTGTTACTATGGAAAACAATCTATTGAGGGGTTTGTTCGGGGTATCTTCACCTCATCCGGAACCACAATTATTACCCCTCAATCTACTGCACCTACTAAAAACATTGAACATGAAATTCCTTCAGGTATGATAGAACAATTGCTAGCTAATCCTTATGCAGGAGATGGAATCGAACATCCTGATATGCACTTGATATATGTAGAACAAAATTGTGGATTGTTCAAGCTTGCAGGTTTACCCGGAGATAAAGTTATGAAAAATGTTTTCCCTTTATATTTGAAGGGAAAAGCATTGGCATGGTATAGGCTTTGCGATGATATTGTATCTTGGAACTGGAATCGATTGAACTTGGAGTTCCACCAAAAAAATTATCCAACATCTAGTTCATCGTGATCGGAATTATATATGTATTTTTAGCCTCGTGAAGGAGAAAGTATCGCTCTATCTTGGGGGAGGCTTAAGTCAATGTTATATTCATGCCCCAATCATGAGCTCTCAAGAGAAATTATTATCCAGAATTTTTATGCTCGACTTTCTCGTAATGATCAAACCATGCTTGATACTTCTTGTGCTGGTTCTTTTATGAAGAAGACTATTGAATTCCGATGGGATCTTTTGGAAAGAATTAAACGCAACTCTGAAGATTGGGACCTCGACGAAGGTAAAAAGTCAGGTATTAAAATTAAGTATGATTGTGTTAAATCTTTTATGGATACCGATGCTTTTCAAAAGTTTAGCACTAAATATGGACTTGACTCTGAGATAGTAGCCTCCTTTTGTGAATCATTTGCTACTCATGTTGAACTCCCTAAAGATAAGTGGTTTAAATATCAACCACCTATTAAAGAAGAAACTAAAGAACCAATACCAGTTAAAGAAGAAACTATACTTTATAATGTTGATCAAGTTGTTCCTTCTGCTTATATTGAGAAACCACCTTTCCCTGTTAGGATAAAGGAATATGCTAAAGTTTCAACTGTGTTTAACAAAAGCTATATTAGAACACCTAAACCTGATGAACAAATCAAAGTAGAACCTAGTATTGCTATGGTTAAAGATCTCTTAGAAGAAGATATGGATGGGCATGTTATTTACTTCTATGAAGAAGCTGCTAGAATTGCCAAACCTGATAAAAAGGGTAAACATAGACCTGTTGTTGGCATGCCTTTCATCTTAGTTAAAACAAGAGATCACAGTTATCATGGTTTATGTGACATAGGTGCTAGTGACTGCTATTCCTTACACTTTATATCAAGAAATTATGAATGCAATAGCACCCGCAGAAATAGAAGACATAGGTGTTACTATTAAACTTGCTAATAGAGACACCATATCACCAATTGGGATTGTTAGAGATGTTGAAGTCTTGTGTGGGAAAATAAAATACCCTACTGATTTTCTTGTTCTTGGTTCCCCACAAGATGACTTTTGTCCCATTATCTTTGGTAGACCTTTCTTGAACACCGTTAATGCTAAGATAGATTGTGAGAAACAAACTGTCGGTGTTAGTTTTGGTGATGAGTCTCATGAGTTTAATTTTTCCAAGTTTAGTAGAAAGCTTCATGAAAAAAATTTGCCTAGTAAGGATGAATTAATTGGTCTTTCTTCTATTGTTGTTCCACCTACTGATCCTTTAGAAACAATATCTGCTAGACCATGAAAATGATTTACATATGCATGAAAGAAATGAAATAGATAAACTTTTCTTTGAACAACGTCCTCTGCTTAAACACAACTTGCCTATTGAAACTCTAGGAGGTCCTCCTCCACCTAAAGGTGATCCTGTATTTGAACTAAAACAATTGCAGACACTTTGAAATATGCTTATCTTGATGAAAACAAGATATATCATGTTATTATTAGTGCTAACCTTTCAGAACATGAAGAAGAAATATTATTGAAAGTTCTAAGGAAGCACGGGGCTGCTATTGGATATACTCTTGATGATTAAAAGGGCATTAGTCCCACTCTATGTCAACACAAAATTAATATGGAACCTGATGCTAAACCCATTGTTGATCACCCAACGTCGATGAAATCCAAAAATGAAGGAAGTGGTAAGAACGGAAATCGTAAAACTTCTGGAAGCAGGTATAATCTATCCTATAGCTGATAGTAGATGGGTAAGTCATGTTCATTGTGTTCCTAAGAAAGGAGGTATAACTGTTGTTCCTATGATAAGAATGAACTTATTCCACAAAGAATTGTTACAGGTTATAGAATGGTAATTGATATTAGAAAATTAAACAAAGCAACTAGAAAAGATCATTACCCTTTGCCTTTTATTGATCAAATGCTTGAAAGATTATCTAAGCACACACACTTTTGCTTCCTTGATGGATATTCTGGTTTTTCAAAAATACGTGTTTCCCAACCTGATCAAGAAAATACCACTTTTACTTGTCCCTTTGGAACCTATGCTTATAGGCGTATGCTTTTTGGTTTATGTAATGCACATGCTACCTTTCTAAGATGTATGACTGCTATATTCTCTGACTTTTGTGAAAAGATGGTTGAGGTTTTCATGGATGACTTTTCAGTTTATGGGAAGTCTTTTGATGATTGTTTAAGCAATCTTGATTGAGTTTTGCAGAGATGTGAACAAACAAATCTGGTCTTGAATTGGGAGAAGTGCCACTTTATGGTTAATGAAGGCATTGTCTTGGGCCATAAAATTTCTGAAAGAGGTATTGAAGTGGACCAAGCTAAGGTTGATGCAATTGAGAAAATTCCATGTCCTAAAGATATAAAAGGTATTCGTAGTTTCCTAGGTCATGCTGGTTTCTTCAGGAGATTTATCAAAGACTTTTCTAAAATTTCTAGGCCTCTCACTAGTCTCTTGTAAAAGGATATTACCTTTGTTTTTGTTGATGATTGTGTAGAAGCCTTTGAAACACTCAAGAAAGCCTTAATTTCTGCACCTATTGTTCAACCACCTGATTGGAAATTGCCTTTTGAAATTATGTGATGCTAGTGATTATGCTCTTGGTGCTGTTCTAGGACAAAGAGTTGATAAGAAACTTAATGTTATTCATTATGCTAGTAAAACTCTAGACAGTGCTCAAAGAAATTATGCTACTACTGAAAAAGAATTTTTATAAGTGGTGTTTGCTTGTGATAAATTTAGACCTTATATTGTTGATTCAAAAGTAACTGTTCACACAGACCATGCTGCTATTAAATATCTTATGGAAAAGAAGGATGCTAAACCTAGACTTATTCGATGGGTTCTCTTGTTACAAGAATTTGATTTACATATCATTGATAGAAAAGGAGCTGAGAACCCAGTAGCTGATAATTTGTCTAGGCTTGAAAATGTGCTTGATGACCCACTACCTATTGATGATAGTTTTTCTGATGAGCAGGGAAAGCACAAGTGCTCCCTGGGTGATTTTGGTAATTCATGTCAACATATCCCTTGTTGGACTAATACTTTTATCTAGTATATTTCAGATGAGTTCAACAGTGGAGTGGCATGGACAAGAGGATGTGGAACCCCTTCAAGATACTAAGGACAGAAGATTGACAAAAGCTCAAAAGCTCAAGACTCTACATTTTCATTTTAGTGATCCAAGATCACATTGAGTCCATAGGAAAGCCAATACTATTAAAAGGGGGTGAGGTGTTGCTTAATGGCTTGCTTGCTCAAAGTGCTTAGTGATATGCTCCAAATCCCTCAACCACTTTCTCATATCCACATATGTCCCAAATCTAAAGTCAAACTCGGCCCCACCGATTTGATCTATCCGGCGCCACCGAGTTCACTTGACATAGCCACTGCCAGAAACCCTAATCAGTTCAGTCTCACCGATGGGATCTCGGTCTCACCGAGATGGGCTTGCAAACTCTCTGTTGCCTGTTGCAATTATTTTGGTCCCCCGAGATATGCAATCGGTCCCACTGAGTTTGCTTGACCAACTCTCTGTTTTGCTTATTACCAAAATCGGTCTCACCGAGGTTGTGCAATTGGTCAACCCGAGTTGAGGTTTTACCCTAACCCTAGCACATCTGTCCCATCGAGTTGATCATGTCGGTCCCACCAAAAACTCTAACATTCACTTTTGAACTAAATCGGTCTGACCGAGTTCAATGATTCGGTCCCATCGAGTTTGGTAAATTGTGTGTAACTGCTAGATTTTGTGTGGAGGCTATATATACCCCTCCACTCTTCCTCCGTTCGTGAGGAGAACCATCAGAATGTGCCTACACTTCCAACATTCATTTTCTAAGCAAGAACCACCTACTCATGTGTTGATACCAAGATATTCCAATCCAACCACAAGAATCTTGATCTCTAGCCTTCCCCAAGTTGCTTTGCACTCAAATCATCTTTCCACCAAATCCAAATCTGTGAGAGAGAGTTGAGTGTTGGGGAGACTATCATTCAAAGCACAAGAGCAAGGAGTTCATCATCATGACACCATCTATTACCTTTTGGAGAGTGGTGTCTCCTAGATTGGTTAGGTGTCACTTGGGAGCCTCCGTCAAGATTGTGGAGTTGAACCAAGGAGTTTGTAAGGGCAAGGAGATCACCTACTTCGTGAAGATCTACCCGAGTGAGGCAAGTCCTTCGTGGGAGATGGCCATGGTGGGATAGACAAGGTTGCTTCTTTGTGGACACTCCATGGGTGGAGCCCTCCATGGACTCGCGCAACTGTTACCCTTCGTGGGTTGAAGTCTCCATCAAGGTGGATGTACGATAGCACCACCTATCGGAATCACGTCAAATATCTCTGTGTCTCCAATTGTGTTTGCATACTCCAATCCCATCCCTTTACATTCTTGCAACTTGCATGCTTTACTTTCCACTTCTCATATACTCTTGTCATGCTTGCTTGAAATGTATTGTGTATGTTTAAACTTGTGCTGAAACTCCACCTTAACTTGAAGAACTTAAAAAACCGGTACTTTTCTTTGTTGAGGGTGTAATCACCCCCCTCTAGACACCTCTTCTCGATCCTTTCAATTGGTATCAGAGCATTGGTCTCCATTGCTTTGGTTTAATCACCATTGGAGGAAGATGGATGAGTCTATGTTGGGGAGTCTTAGACGTAGAGTGCCTATACTTGATGGAGAGCTCTTTCATGAATGGAAAAATGAGATGCTTGAAATTTTCAATGAATATCATTTGAACAAGTACATTACTAGACCTTGTGCACCCCATGTTGATCCTTTGCATCCTACCCTTGACGAGTCTATTGACATGATCCGCAACCTTAGAACTGTCAATCTTATTACTAGAGGTTTGCCTAGAAACATGTTCGGTTACTTGCCTACTCTTGATTGTGCCTACACTATATGGAGATTTCTTGAGGAACGATTTCCAAACTATTCCTTGCAAAACTTAGATGAGATTCTTCATAAGTCTATTACCTTGAGTAAGATGAATTCCAATGATCCTAAGTTTGGTGATTGTCTATTTGAGCTTACTAACTTCATGCGTGCCAAGGAGATGTTGGAATCATTAGCAATATCATCTCCGAAGCCATTAGAATTCATAAAGATGAATATTGTGATGATCATTTATCTAATGAATCACTCTCTCTA
Organism: Triticum dicoccoides; assembly: GCF_002162155.2. Taxonomy (NCBI): domain Eukaryota; kingdom Viridiplantae; phylum Streptophyta; class Magnoliopsida; order Poales; family Poaceae; genus Triticum; species Triticum dicoccoides. The sequence goes on along the minus strand of NC_041385.1, from coordinate 391,890,450 downwards.
GGAATTTATCCATCACAAGACGATGTTGAACATGGATACTACGATGAGGATGATGATAGTGACTTTGATCTCGATGAGTCTATGAGACACTTTGGTCTTATGGCAAATCTTCGCGGCTACATGGCTGGAGGAAAGGAATGTGTTCTTGATAGTGGATGTACCGATCACATGACCGGATATAAGGATATGTTTCATGAGCTAGCTGAAAATAACGGCCCTCAAAAGTATGTCACCTTTGGTGATAACTCAAAGGGTAAGGTGCTTGGCCTTGGTAAGGTGGCCATCTCACATGATAGATCCATAGAAAATGTTATGCTTGTTGAATCTCTTGGCTATAATTTACTTTCCGTATCTAGACTTGCTGACTTTGGTTTCAGTGTCCTATTTCCTGAAGTAGATTGCCTAGTGTTTCGAAGAGATAATCATAATATGGTCTTTACCGGTATTCGTAGAGGTGATCTTTACATTGTTGATTTCACTAAAAAGGCTCAACCTAGAACTTGCTTAATTGCTAAATCCTCTAAAGGTTGGTTGTGGCATAGAAGGTTAGGTCATGTGGGCATGCGAAATCTTGATAAGCTAATTAAAGGTGATCATATCCTGGAGTGGAAGATGTTATATTTGACAAGGATAGATTGTGTAGTGCTTGTCAAGCAGGAAAACAGGTTGGAGGAAGCCACCTCGTGAAGAACACCATGACCACGAGAAGACCGGTCGAGCTACTTCATATGGATCTCTTTGGTCCCAATGCCTACAAAAGTCTCGATGGAAACTCATTTGGTCTAGTCATAGTTGATGATTTTTCAAGATTTACATTGGTGTTCTTTCTTGATGATAAATCGCAGGTCCAAATGATCCTCAAGAACTTCGCTAGGAAGGCCCAAAATCAATTTGAAGTGAAGATCAAGAAGGTTTGCAGCGACAACACAACGGAGTTCAAGAACGCAAATGTGGATACCTTTCTTGACGAAGAAGGGATTTCACACGAGTTCTCAGCTATGTACACACTTCAACAAAATGGAGTTCTTGAGAGGAAGAACCAAACTCTTATTGAGATGGTGAGAACGATGCTTGATGAGTACAAGACGCCAAAACACTTTTGGGCGGAAGCGGTTGAGATAGCTTGTCATGCAACAAATCGCTTGTATCTTCACAAGCTACTCGGCAAGACAGCATATGAGCTTCTCACTGGTAACAAACCCCAAGGTGGATACTTTCGGGTATTCGGCTCAAAGTGCTATATTCTTGATAAGCATCATCGTTCTAAATTTGGTCCTAAATCTCATGAGGGTTTCCTACTCGGTTATGGCTCAAACTCTCACACCTACTGTGTCTACAACAATTTCACCCGAAAGGTTGAAGAGACGATAGATGTGAAGTTTGCAGAATCTAACGGCTCGCAAGTAGAGCAATTGCCAATTGATGTAGGAGACAAAGACCCCTCGGAAGCAATCCAAGACTTGTCTATTGGTAAGATTCGTCCAACGGAGGTAAAGGAGAGTACCTCGACCGTCCAAGTGGAAGCTTCTATCTTCCGACAAGGTGAACCAAGAGTTGACATGGAAGCATCCACAAGTGGGACACGCCAAGATGAATAAAACGAGGAAGTACACCAAGATGAACCTCATCAACCTCTTTCTCCACCTAGACAAGAGAACGACAACATCAACAATGAAGAAGGCCAAGAAGAAGAACAAGATGATGAAGATGATGTTCCACCCCGACCCGAGCAAAAGCTCTCACGAGTTTGAGCAAGAGTCTCAAGAGACCATCCCGTCGAGCAAATCTTCAATGGTATCCAAACCGGTAGAATCACTCACTCAAAAACTCATTTGCCTAATTTTTTTGAACATTATTCATTCATCTCTAGCATTGAACCTATGAAGGTTGAAGAAGCATTGGAAGATCCGGATTGGATAAATGCCATGCATGAAGAGCTACACAACTTTGAGAGGAACCAAGTGTGAACATTGGTCGAGAAGCTCGACAACAACCACAACATCATCAGTACCAAATGGGTGTTTCGCAACAAGCAAGACAAAAATGGACAAGTCGTTCGCAACAAAGCATGTCTCGTCGCCCAAGGCTACACTTAAGTTGAAGGTATGGACTATGGTGAGACATATGCCCCCGTTGCTAGACTTGAGTCCATCTGCATCTTACTTGCCTATGCTAATCACCAAGATATCACCTTGTACCAAATGGACATTAAAATTGCTTTTCTAAATGGTGAAATTGAGGAGGAAGTTTATGTTAAACAACCTCCCCACTTTGTTAATACTAAGAAACCCTATCATGTTTACAAACTTCACAAAGCTCTTTATGGTCTTAAACAAGCTCCTAGAGCGTGGTATAAATGCTTGACCAAGTTCCTTATTGAAAAAGGCTTTGAGATCAGAAAAATTGATTCTACTCTTTTTTACTAAAAGGGTTAGTGGTGAATTATTTGTGTGCCAAATTTATGTTGATGATATCATATTTGGTTCGACTAACCCTCATTTTAGTGAAAAGTTTGGAAAGCTAATGTCGAAGAAGTTTGAGATGTCTATGATGAGTGAACTCAAGTTCTTTCTTGGGTTGCAAATAAGCAAACATAGGGGGGAACCTTTGTCTCTCAAACTATGTACACCAAGGACTTATTCAAGAAGTTCAGCATGCAAGAAAGCAAAGGTATGAAAACGCCCATGCCTACTAGTGGACGTCTTGACTTGACTAAGGATGGCATATCGGTTCACCAAACTTCTGATGAAATTCCAATTTCAATCGGTTGTAGTTCCATAATCCCATATCATCACATAGACTAAACCATGTCAATGCCTTTCCCTTCAAAGATAAAGGAAAGACCTTCTTCTTGATAACATCCTCGGGCATACCTGCAAGCTTAAATAATCCACAAACTTCATCCACATAGATTAGGTGCAAATCGGGATGTAATGTTCCATCACCTGTAAAAGGATTAGCTAGCAGTTTCTCTATCATACCCAAAGGAATTTCAAAGTAAACATTTTCAGTAGATTCAGTAGGTTGAGGAGCAACTCTTTGCTCTACTGGTCGGGGTGAAGGTACCCCGAACAAGCCCCTCAAAGGATTATGTTCCATAGTAACAAGTGACAGTAAATTTCAGCATGCTATATAATTTTTTCCTTACAAAATTCCACCTACCAAAGGCACTTCACTCCCCGACAACGGTGCCAGAAAAAAGTCTTGATGACCCAAAAGTGTAGAGGATCTATCGTAGTCCTTTCGATAAGTAAGAGTGTCGAACCCAATGAGGAGCAGAAGGAAATGATAAGCAATTTTCAGTAAGGTATTCTCTGCAAGCACTGAAATTATCGGTAACAGATAGTTTTGTGATAAGGTAATTTGTAACGAGTAACAAGTAACAAAAGTAAATAAGGTGCAGCAAGATGGCCCAATCCTTTTTGTAGCAAAGGACAAGCCTAGACAAACTCTTATATAAAGGAAAACGCTCCCGAGGACACATGGGAATTATCATCAAGCTAGTTTTCATGACGCTCATATGATTCACGTTCGTTACTTTGATAATTTGGTATGTGGGTGGACCGGTGCTTGGGTGCTGCCCTTCCTTGGACAAGCATCCCACTTATGATTAACCCCTATTGCAAGCATCTGCAACTACAAAAGAAGTATTAAGGTAAACCTAACCATAACATGAAACATATGGATCCAAATCAGCCCCTGACGAAGCAACTCATAAACTAGGGTTTAAGCTTCTGTCACTCTAGCAACCCATCATCTACTTATTACTTCCCAATGCCTTCCTCTAGGCCCAAGTAATGGTGAAGTGTCATGTAGTCGACGTTCACATAACACCACTAGAGGAAAGACAACATACATCTCATCAAAATATCGAACGAATACCAAATTCACATGACTACTTATAGCAAGACTTCTCCCATGTCCTCAGGAACAAATGTAACTACTCACAAATCATATTCATGTTCATAATTAGAGTGGTATTAATATGCATAAATGATCTGAACATATGATCTTCCACCAAATAAACCATCTAGCATCAACTACAAGGAGTAATCAACACTACTAGCAACCCACAGGTACCAAACTGAGGCTTTGGGACAAAGATTGGATACAAGAGGTGAACTAGGGTTTTAGAGGAGATGGTGTTGGTGAAGATGTTGATGGAGATTGATCCCCTCCCGATGAGAGGATCGTTAGTGATGACAACGGTGATGATTTCCCCCTCCCAGAGGGATGTTTCGCCGGCAGAACAGCTCTGCCGGAGCCCTAGATTGGTTCCGCCAAGGTTCTGCCTCGTGGTCGCGGTGTTTTGTCCCGAAAGCTTGCTTATGATTTTTTCCAGGGTAAAAGACTTCATATAGCAAAAGATGGGCATTAGAAGCCTACCAGGGCGCCCACGAGATAGGGGGCGCACCCAGGGGGTAGGGCGCGCCCCCACCCTCGTGGCCAGGGTGTGGGCCCCCTCTGGTTGATTCTTTTGACAGTATTATTTACTAATACCAAAAACTGCCTCCGTGAAGTTTCATGACTTTTCGAGCTGTGCAGAATAGGTCTCTAATAATTACTCCTTTTCCAGCCCAGAATTCCAGCTGCCGGCATTCTCCCTCTTCATGTAAACCTTGTAAAATATGAGAGAATAGGCATAACTATTGTGACATAACGTGTAATAAGAACCCATAATGCAATAAATATCGATATAAAAGCATGATGCAAAATGGACGTATCATCGTCCTATCAATGCTATTACCGTGTGTTATCTTACCCTATTCCATGCCTAGATGATATGCTAGATGAGCTTAGCGGAGCCACCATTTTCCCTAAGATTGATCTTAAGAGTGGCTACTATCAAATACGCATCCAAGAAGGTGATGAATGGAAAACTGCATTTAAGACCAAATTTGGCTTATATGAATGGCTTGTTATGCCAATGGGTTTATCCGAAGCACCCGGTACTTTTATGAGAGTCATGCATTTTGTTCTTCGACCCTATATTGGCGTATTTGTTGTGGTCTACTTTGATGATATTCTTGTGTTTAGCAAATCCCTTAAAGAACATGTCACCCACCATAGAACCGTGTTGCAAACCCTCCGAAAAGAGCGCCTTTGTGCTAATATGGACAAATGCCTTTTTGCTGTTGATAAGATGTGTTTCTTGGGTTTTGTTGTGTCTTCTAAGGGTGTTCATGTTGATGAATCTAGGATCAATGCTATTAAAACTTGGCCTCAACCAACCAACTTGCAACAAGTGCACAGTTTTCTTGGTCTAGCAGGTTTCTATCGTAGATTTGTGAAGGATTTTAGCACCATTGCTTCACCTTTGCATGCTTTGAGTAAGAAAAATGCGCCTTTTATTTGGGGACCATCCCAAGATACCGCATTTAATGAAAGAATTTGCTTACTCATGCTCCCGTGCTTGCATTACCCAACTTTGAAAAACCTTTTGAAATTCGTTGTGATGCTAGTGGTAATGGCATAGGAGGTGTGTTAACGCAAGAGAAGCGCACCATAGCTTACTTTAGTGAGAAACTTTTCGAAGAGCAACTCAATTATCCCATCTATGACAAAGAGCTATATGCTTTAGTGCGAGTTTTGCGTGAGTGGGAACACTATCTTCTACCTCATGAATTTGTCATACACACCGACCATGAAACGCCAAAATATCTTAAGAGTCAAACTAAGTTGAACAAGCGTCATGCTAAGTGGAGTGAGTTCATAGAGTCATTTCCTTATGTCATCAAATACATTAAAGGTAAGGAAAATGTTGCGGCTGGCGCTCTTTCCCGCATATGCATGCTTGTCACCAAACTTGAATAATGTCGTTGGCTTTGAGCACATAAAAGACTTGTATGCCCGTGATCCTACTTTTGTTATTCCTTATGCCAAATATTTGACGCATACATCTTGGGGACACCATTACATCAAGGATGATTATCTTATGAGAGCTAACAAACTTTGCATCCCCGAGTCTTCTCTTCGTTTGTTAGTTTTGCAAGAATCTCATGGAGGAGGACTAATGGGACATTTTGGACGCGACAAGACATTTGCTACGCTCTCTAAGAACTATTTTTCGCCCAAGATGTTCCGCGACGTATCACGCTTCACCACCCGATGTTTGACATGTCACAAAGCTAAGTCCAAAGCTCAATCTCATGGTCTTTATACACCCCTTCCAATTCCATATCACCCATGGGAAGATAGTAGCATGGATTTTGTGCTTGGTTTGCCTAGGACTAGAAATGGAAAGGATTCCGTATTTGTTGTTGTGGACCGATTCTCTAAAATGGCTCATTTCATTCCTTGCAACAAGATAGACGATGCTTCACATGTTGCCAATCTTTTTTGTAGAGAAATCTTGCGCCTACATGGAGTGCCAAAGACGATTGTCTCGGACCGCGATGTCAAGTTCTTGAGTTACTTTTGGAAGACCTTATGTGCCAAGCTCGGAATCAAGCTACTATTCTCCATGGCATACCATCCACAAACGGACGGACAAACGGAGGTGACAAACCGCACGCTCTCCACTCTACTACGCGTGTTGATCAAAAGGAACATCAAGGAGTGGGAGGAGTGTCTACCCATCGCCGAGTATGCCTACAACCGCGCAAGACATTCGACTACCGGCAAGTCCCCCTTCGAGGTCGTCTACGGTTTCAACCCATTATCTCCATTGGACATTCTTCCTCTACCACTACAAGAGCGCATCAACATGGACGCGAGTGCACGAGTGAACCATCTCAAGAAGGTGCATGAAGATACAAGGCACATCATCGAGCACCAAGTACAACGACTCGCGACCAAGCCCAACATCAACAAGCAACCCATGATATTCAACATTGGTGATCTCGTGTGGCTACACCTTCGCAAGGACTGCTTCCCCAACGAGCGCAAGTCCAAACTACTACCATGAGCCGATGGACCATTCAAGGTGCTAACACGCTACAACAACAATGGTTACAAGATTGACCTTCCAAGCGACAAGTACAACATGAGCGACGTCTCCAACGTCAAGGATCTCTCGCCCTACCATGGTGATGAAGATTTTGATCCGAGGTCGGATCTTTCACAAGGGGGGGGGGAGATGATGCGGAGCATCCCAAGGTCATCCCCATGGACCTACCTACATCTCCCACGACACCACTTAGACCAATGACAAGAGCCCGTGTGAGAGCTATAGAGAACGAGGTTAACTCTCTCCTTGTTGAACTCCCCTTTGACCCACTTGAGACATGGCTACTACCTCAAACGGATATGCTTTGTGTGCTCGGGTACCAAGGAAGCGACGAAGGAGAAGTTACGATGCAAGATGGACATCGAGAGCATGAAGAACATCTTCCCAGCATAGAAATCCCGGTACAAACGCCGATGTACCGCCCAACTACCGCCCGGGCGGTACAACTGCTCAACCACCACCCAACTACCGCCCAAGCTTCTGTGATCAAGCGGTGCAAGGCCGGTACAGCATGGTTTATCCCTGTAACAGCCACCAGATCGGTACAACCGCCCCAAGCACCGGTACAACCGCTGAGCACCTTCGAAAACACCTCCAGGAACCAATACCTGAGCTCCCAGCGGTACAACCGCCCCCATGATTAGTACAACCGCCCTGACTGTGCGTAGTGAAAGTGGTTTCATCCCGTGTATCCCCAACTTACCCCTTGGACTATATATACTTGTCCCTTAGCTCCGTACTAGGGTTAGCAAAGGATTAGCTCATTTTTGTGTGAGAGCTTTGCTCATCCACTTGGTTACCTTCTCCTCGGAGTTCACGACCTCTTCGGAGAAGATCAAGTAGATTCAAGACCTCCTCATGGGGAAGACCTCAGGACCTCCTCATGGAAAAGACCTCAAGACCTTCTCCCGGAGAAGAACCGGTTACCCTATGTATCATCCCTTGTTGATCGTGGATCGTGTATCTCTTTGTGTTTCAAGGATCTAGCATATATGTGACCTAATCTTGTTGGTTGAGTGATTTCTCTCGCATTTTCCCTCGTGTTTCCCCACGTGTTCTTCGTGGGATTCGCTCCAATCGTGAAAGATCGGCCACCTAGGGTTCTACCCTACATCAGGCGGGTGGTCGTCCGAGTGCCATCGAGTCGTCTGAGTGGACTCCTTGATGTATGCATCCGAATGTTGGTATGGTCTAGGGACCTACCCATGGTGGTGATGGGCCCCATGTGGGTCCCAAATGATGGGTCCTTGACCCTACCTATAATAGATGACATCATCAGGGGGAAACCCTTTTTTCGTAAAATTTGAGATATATTACTATTGCTCACTCGTTGATTATGCCATTGATATGAATAAATGTGAATCCTAAGCGTTATTATATATGTGGTTAGTTCATGATGTTGGCTGGAATCTTGGTTACTAGTTAAGTTTATATACGGCAATAGAAACAAAATAGTTTGTCAAAGTTTTTCTTTGTCACTTTCAGTTGTTAATTGAATTGCTTGAGGACAACCAATGAGTTAAACTTGGGAGAGTTGATGCGTCTCCACCGTATCGACTTTTTCAAACACTTTTGCTCTTGCTTTGGACTCTAACGTGCATGATTTAAATGAAACTAACCCGGTCTAATGTTGTTTTCAACAAAACTACATTGGTGTTGTTTTTTGTGCAGAAATATAAAGTTCTTGGAATTGGACAAAAATTTATAGAAAATTGTCTTGAAATATATATAAAAATATTGGCGCAAAGATCTACTGCAAGAGGCCCACCGAGAAGTTACAAGCCCTGGTGGCGTCCCCCAGGGCGCGCCCGTTGAGCTTGTGAGGCCCTCCGGCCTCCGTTTGCCCTATCTCCAAGTCCATAAGTATCGTCTTTCCGAACAAAGAAACCAGAGAGAAAGTTTCATCATGTTTTACAATACGGATCCACCTTCGCCTCATGTTCTTCATCTGGAGGCCTGATCTAGAGTCCGTTTGGGGCTATGGAGAGGGCAAATCATCGTTGTCATCATCAGCAACCCCTCTTCATCAACAACCTCATGATGCTCACCACCGAGAGTGAGTAATTTCATCATAGGCATACTAGAGGTAGATGGAGATGGATGAGATTCGTCGAATCGATTCAATTTGTTAGGGCTTGATCCCTAGTATTCACTATGTTGTGAGATTGATGTTGCTATAACTTTGATATGCTTAATGCTTGTCAATAGGGTCCTAGTGCCAAATTTCAGGTATGAACATATTATGTTTTCATGAATATATTTGAGTTCTTGATTTTATCTTTAAGTTATATGTACTTATTATTGTTCTGAACCGTAGACTCCAAGGTGATAACAATTGAGATACTCTCCGGGGGATGACTGTAACTTGAGGAGTTCATGTATTCACTATGTGCTAATATTTTGTTTCGGTTCTATATTAAAAGGAGCGCCTTAATTACCCTTAGGTTTTTATTAGGACCTCGCTGCCACGGGATGGTAGGACAAAAGATGTCATACATTTTTTTATGCAATCACATATGACTATATACATAATACACACCTACATATGATTGATGAATTGGAGCTATTCTGTATCACTCTAGGTTGTATCTATTACATGATGAATGTCATCCAAATATCCATCGCTACTCCATGCTTACGTTTTTCATAATATTTTCTTTGCTTGAGTCACTATTGTTGATGTTGTTCCAATTGCTACAAAACTGCTATTGTTGCTACTATTATTGTTACTGCTACTATCAAAACTACCATATTACTGTACTACTAATAATTTTTTGCAAGGAAATAACTTCTCAGGTGTAGTTAAATTGACAACTCAACTGCTAAGGCTTTCAAATATTCTTTGTCTCATCTTGTGTCGAATCAATAATTTTTTGGTGAAATACTATTCTCGAAGATTGTTGCGATCCCCTATACTTGTGGGTCATTATTGCGCCATAGTCGGAAACCTCAAACTTAGATGTGGGCATCGAGGTGGGAGGCGAGCACGAGTTTGTGTGGGTGGAGCTGGCCGACGACACCGGCAACCACAAGGTGGAGATGGAGCCTGGTCAGTGACGCCAACTGACACCAAGTGGCCATACTGCAGCACCTAGGGTTCGTCGCATGCAGGGGCAGCACTGCGAGGTGGCGGCAACGATCAAAGAGAGGAAGGGATGGGAGAGCCGAGTCTGATGGATGTGCGTGCCTCGTATGGGTCAACTTATAGAAAGTTGGAATACCGAACAACATAAAATGGGGAGATATGTTTACATGATAAATATGAAGAATGGTCGCAGGGGGTACACACGAATCTCTACGCCATCCAATGGTTCACGACTAACCGATAGAAACCGGTTCTGCTAAGAAAAAACTTACTTTCCCCTCTAATGGGTGCACCTATCTAGCTCAAACTTCATTCATCGGTCAATATATTGTTGCCATTGAAGTAGCTGGAAAAACAGATCACCGCTATTCCACACCGACATTTCAATTCAGCAGGGGACGACCATGTGGATTCTGCCGGGCAATAGTGCTCGAATGCAAGGAGCTGGCCCTGGATCTTTCAAAGATATCATATGCTCATTATCTTCGAAAAGCAAATGAAGTTGTTTACGTGTTAGCGAAGAATTCTTTAACGAAAAATGTTCCGCGTTTTGGGAATCTATGATCCCTGATTTTATTTCTCAGACTCTTGTAAATGACCTATCGATCACCTACGAAATAAAATCTTTTATGATTTACAAAGAAAAATCTGCGCCGACATTTTGCCGAACGCCTGGCTGGCACCCCGCTATGGCGGCGCCGTCTCGCGCGTCGCAGCAAGCGCCGGAGTCCGGGCCCACTGTTCTTGAAGCGGAGGCGCCCCGAAGAGCGTCGCAACGGGAACGGCAAGGCGCGGTGGCAAACGCACCATCTCGGTGCCGCAGGCCGCTGCTGCCCTGCCTATATATTCTCGACGCCGACGCAACTGCCGCAACGAAACCTTTCTCGGCGCACACTACACAAGGGGAGAGAGAGAGATACCTCATCGGCCTAGCTAAGGCGTAACCGACCTACCTCCCTCCCTCCCTCCATCCCGTCCCGTGGGCGGATCGGCGGCCATGGAGGTGGAGCCGGGGTCCAACGTATGGGAGGACGCCCCCGACAACATCCTCCTCCGCGTCGCCGCCTACCTCCCCTTCCGCCTCGACCGTCTCCGCATGTCCCTTGTCAGCCCACACTGGCGCCGTGCCTTGTGCGGGCGGGGCCAGGGGCGCCCCCCGCAGCTCCCCCTTCTGCCGCCTCTGCCGCCCGTGCTCCCGTGGCTCGTCTTCCCCAACACCGAGGAGCCTTCCCTCTTCTGCGCCATCGACCGCATGAGGTACCCCCTCGGCCTCTCGCGCGACGTCCGCAACGCGCGCTTCTGCGGCTCCTGTGATGGAGGCTGGCTCGTCCTCGCGCTCGACACGCGCCCCACGCAGTACGCTCTCTACAACCTCTACTTCGGGCAGCGCATCCCCCTCCCTGGGGGTCTCGCCATCCCTGACGGTGCCGGGAATGTCCCCTTGGTCTTGCGCGCCGCCACGTTCACATCCTCGCCGACGTCTCCTGGTCCCAATGGCTACATGATCGGTGCCATCGTTCTCGTCTGCTCCAAGTGGTGCGCCGCCTTCTGGCGAGAGGGGTTACCCAACTGGATCACGTCCGAGTCAGATGACGTGTGGATGAGCCGGCCGCCGCAGGACGTCAAGTTTGCCGGTGGCGCCTTCTTCTTCGTCACCGCGGACGAGAAAATCGTCATGTACGTTCCAACGTTCGCCGGGGACGAGAACCAGTATGTCATGAGGCGCTACGACTGCGACATGCTGCAGCGCGACGGCTACGCAGACGATCTTCAAGGCAATGCCAAGATAGCGCGGTACCTCGTGGACTCCAGGGGTGTCCTGCACATGGTCCTCAGGTATATCTACAACAACCAAGGGACGGCTAGGTTCCGGGTCTTCAAGTACCAGGTCCTGCCGCAGGTGGCCGACGACGTGCCCCCCACTGGTACCTGGCTGAGTGTGAGCGAGTTGGATGGCCAGATGCTGTTCCTGGGACAAGGCTGCTCCAGATCCATCGAGGTCGCGCAGTTCGAGGGGTTCGAGGGCTCCACGATCTACTTCCCGGACGACCGCTTCATCCCCGATCCCGAGCCGACGGTGGACAACAGGAGGTCGTACTCCTTCATCGACATGGGCAAGTACTCATTGCAGGGGGAGCAGGGGGCCGTCCAGCCCTGGCCTCCGGTGGATCGTCGCCCGGCGAGGTCCGACAAGGCTCCTCCCACTTGGTGGCTCCATTGACGCGACCATGCGACCGGCTGGTGATTGTTTTTGCTCTTGAGGCTTATTACTGACTACTTGCATAGTACATTGCATGCTACTCTGTTGTTTCCTCCTCGAACTTGATGGGTACGTGGTGCTGAGATTGTATTTGTCCTGCTGCATTTGGTGTTGTGAGATGGTAACACTGGTAGTGGTAGCAGGGGAGGGATATTTACCACCCTCCTACATATATACTCTAGCCACTTGCAATCCAGTTCAGGTTCGATCTGCATATAAGGCTCCAATGCAATGCAATCTTGCGTTACTTGCTATATTTGGCTTCTTGTTGGCAGTTTTCATGTTCTTGTATATTCTTGGAACACAAATGTGGTGCTGCTGTCTCGCATCAGTAGTGGGCATTGCAGGTTCTAGTTGTTAACTGGAAATTCCTATTCAGTTTCTAGATGTTGCTGCAAGCTATTTTTGGGTGCTCCTGGATATTGTTTAGCTCTCATACTTCCTGCCGTCTGTTAAGGTTACTTTAGTGCCTTTGCTGTGTAGTGTGATGTTGCTGGTGGTACCAGAAATGGGAGTTTTGCATGTATACGACCGAAAAATCTCCATGATATTTGTGTTCCACAAGCTCTTTGGTGTTTTTGTCAGACATGCCATTTAATTTCATCTTATTTTATTCATGAATACACAAAAGCCTTGGTGGGTATCATTGCATTGATAGGTAGGGAGTATTAATTTCATCTAATTAACAGAGTAAATCAAACTCGAATGACGTAGGTTCCAAATTCAACAGATTGGTAAAACTAGCCCACGCTGATGTGTAGCTTCTTCTGATGGTACTCCTCCTGCAACTAGTACTACAGTGGATCTTCCGTGAATTGCCAGTGCTTACCGTAGACAGCAAGCTTCAGACCCTTATTGACTGGATTGATAGTTTGCATGAAGTTCTCAATGTTTCCCAAACAAGGAATTGGCTGAAACTCTGGCCTTTCTGTTTTGTTTCTTTTGTGTTTTTGTAATACTTTTGTGGGTTTGTTTTTGTGAGAAAACAATTGGTTTAGTCATCGCTTCAAAAAATTGCTAGTGAAAAATGAGTTACATATTGGTGATATCTAGGCGCTGAAGGGAATTATAACCAGTTCTCCATGTGCTTACATCTCGGTTGACTGTTACTTTATCACTTAGCAAGTCATGCTTGATACCGTTTTGCTAATTTGTTTTGCACAGTTCATGCAAATTGATGCATGTTTATCTCGGAGTTTCAACATAATCGAGAATTATCATGCGGATCTCAATACTTTATCGGGCGGTATAGATTTTGACTGGCATTGTCTGCCACCGCGAGGAAGATCGGGTGGGATCTTACTCGGAGTTAGATGTGATTCACTCAAAGTCCGAAGTGTGGTCATGGGAGATTTTGCTGTTAAGTTTAGGGTGCGGTCGAAGGCTGATGGGTTTAATTGGGCTCTGGTGGCGGTATATGGTGCCGCACAGCCCGAACTCAAAACTGATTTCTTGGCTGATCTAGTTAGGATTTGCGGTTCTGAGCAGCTTCCAATCCTGGTGGGGGTGATTTTAACATCATTAGAAGGCGTGATGAGAAGAACAATGATAATTTTGACGGCAGATGGTCGTTCATGTTTAATACTATCATTGAAAGCTTGGATCTGAGAAGATAGAGCTTTCGGGAAGAAAGTTCACCTGGGCTAACGCGATGCCAAATCCGACATTTGAAAAGTTGGATCGAGTACTGGCTAGTGTCGAATGGGAACAAAAATTTCCCTTTGTAACAGTTCAGGCACTTTCTCGTGGTATTTCTGACCACACGTCTTTATTTCTTGACTCTGGTGAGGCCACCCACTTGGGAAACAAAAATTTATTTTCGTTCGAGCTTGCTTGGTTTGAAAGAGAAGGCTTCTTTGATCTCGTAGCTAGAGAGTGGGCTAAGGATGCAGGAGGTAGGACTGCGCTTGAGAGTTGCCAGAATAAGATTAGGCACTTGAGAAGTTTCCTACGTGGGTGGGCTAAGCATCTTAGCGGGATTTATAAAGTCGAAAAGGAACGGCTCCTTACCCTTATTCGGTCCCTAAATGTAAAAGCAGAAACCACGGTTCTGCCAGCCTTAGAGCTTCATGCCAAGCTTGACACGGAGATGAGGCTGAAAGAGCTTCTTCGTGAAGAAGAATTAAAATGGGCACTGCGGGCCATGGTCCGAAAAGTAGTCCAGTGGGACGCGAGCACTCAATTCTTCCACATGATCGCCAATGGCAAACACAGAAAGAAGAGGATCTTTCAGCTTGAACAAGATGAAGGAACGATTCTTGGTCAGGAGAACCTAAAATAATACATTACTGAGTATTACAAGCAGTTGTTTGGGCCTCCAGAGGATAACTGTGTGTCTCTGGATGAGTCTAGGATTGAGGATGTTCCTCAACTTACTGCTGTTGAGAATGATATTTTAGCTCCTCCTTTTTCTGAGAAAGAGGTGTTTGAGGCCATATTGCAGATGAAAAATAATAAGGCTCCCGGCCCGGATGGATTCCCGGCTGAGTTTTATAAGAAGTGCTGGCATATTATTAAAGGGGACCTGTTGCCGTTGTTCCATGATTTATTCTCTGGACAGCTTCAGCTTTTTCAACTGAATTTTGGAACGATAACCCTGCTTCCTAAGAAAACAGAGGTTGTGAGAATCGAGCAATTCAGGCCCATCTGTCTTCTTAATGTTAGTTTCAAAAAATTTACCAAGGTCGGGACTAATAGGCTCACACAGATTGCGCATGCTGTGGTGCAGCCTACTCAAACTGCTTTCATGCCGGACAGGAACATCCTCGAAGGGGTTGTGGTCCTTCATGAAACGCTCCATGAGATTCACACGAAAAAACTAGATGGAGTTGTTTTCAAGGTGGATTTCGAGAAAGTGTACGATAAAGTCAATGGCCTTTCCTTCAACAGGCCTTACACATGAAGGGTTTTGATGAAGCTTGGCGACGCCAGGTAGAATCTTTCACACAAAAAGGGAGTGTTGGAATTAAAGTGAATGACGACATAGGTCATTATTTCCAGACACACAAGGGCCTGAGACAAGGTGATTCAATGTCTCCTATTCTGTTCAACATTGTGGTTGACATGTTGGCAATTCTGATAGGTAGGGCAAAGGAGGCCGGTCAGGTGGGTGGCTTGGTGCCTCATCTAGTTGATGGTGGTGTGTCCATCCTGCAGTACGCTGATGATACAATCATCTTTATGGAGCACGACTTGGCAAAAGCGAGAAATATGAAACTGGTGTTATGCTTATTTGAACAATTGACCGGATTGAAGATTAACTTTCATAAAAGCGAGTTGTTCTGTTTTGGTAGAGCCAATGAGGAACAAGAGGCTTATAGGCAATTATTTGGATGCGAATTGGGGGCATTACCTTTCACATACTTAGGTATACCCATTCACCATCGTAAGCTGACAAACAGAGAATAGAAGTGCATCGAGGATCGGTTTGAGAAGAAACTGAGTTGCTGGAAGGGCAAACTCATGTCATATGGAGGCCGATTGATTCTTATTAATTCGGTGCTCACGAGTATGCCTATGTTTCTCTTAGCTTTCTTCGAGGTCCCAGTTGGGGTTAGGAAAAGGCTGGACTTCTATCGATCCCAATTCTTCTGGCAGAGTGATGAACTAAAGAGAAAATACCGACTCGCCAAATGGGATATCATCTGTCAACCAAAGGACCAGGGGGGCCTTGGTATTGAGAATCTTGAAGTCAAGAACAGATGTCTTCTTAGTAAGTGGCTGTATAAGTTATCAGTTGAGACTAAGGCAACGTGGGCGCAGATTCTCCATAGTAAGTATCTGCAGTCCAAGACTTTGTCCCAGGCGACAGTGAGACTGACTGACTCGCCATTTTGGAAGGGGCTTATGAGAGTCAAAGCTGTCTTCTTTAATAGATCAAAGTTTATCGGTAATGGCAACACCACTCGCTTCTGGGAGGATACTTGGCTTGGTGAAACACCGTTGGCGCTTCACTATCCATCCCTGTATCGTATTGTTCAACGATGTGATGCTCTTGTTGCAACGATTATGCAGTCCATTCCCCTTAATATTCAGTTTAGGAGGGTGCTTGTTGGCGACCGATGGGAAGCATGGCTTCATTTGGTGAGTAGCCTGATGAAGGTTCAGCTAGCTCATCAGCCCGATGTTGGGGAACGTAGCAATAGTTCAAAATTTTCTACGCATCACCAAGATCAATCTATGGAGATTCTAGCAACAAGAGAGGGAGAGGATGAGTTGATCCTCATACCCTCGAAGATCGTGATGCGGAAGCGTTACAAGAATGCGGTTGGTGGAGTCGTACACGCAGTGATTCAGATCGCGGTCGATTCCGATCTAAGCGCCGAACGGACGGTGCCTCCGCGTTCAACACACGTACAGCCCGGGGACGTCTCCTCCTTCTTGATCCAGCAAGGGGAGAGGAGAAGTTGAGGGAAAACTCCAGCAGCACAACGGCGTGGTGGCGATGGAGCTCGTGGTTCTCCGGCAGGGCTTCGCCAAGCACTACGGAGGAGGAGGAGGTGTTGGAGGAGGGAGGGGCTGCGCCAGGGGAAGGCTGCGGCTGCCCTCTCTCTCCCTCACTATATATAGGGGGAAGGGGGTGGATGAGAATCCCTAGGGTTACCTAGGGAAGGGGTGGCGGCCACAGGGGAAACCCTAGATGGGTTTGGGCGCCCCCACCCCTAGGAAACTTGCCCCCCAAGTCGGGAGGGGCGGCTGCCCTAGGGGAGGCGCCCCACCTCTCCATGTTACGTGAGATGGGGTGGGAGGGGCGCACAGCCCCTTAGTGGGCTGATGTGCCCCCTCCCCTTGGCCCATAAGGCCCCCCAACGCTTGATGGGGCCTCCGAAACACCTTTCGGTCATGCTGGTCGTCACCTGGTACTCCCAGAACAATTCCGGACTCCAATACCCTTTGTCCAATATATCGATCTTCACCTCCGGACCATTCCGGAGTTCCTCGTCACGTCCGGGATCTCATCTGGGACTCTGAACAACCTTCGGTAACCACATACTATTTCCCATAACAACTCTAGCATCACCGAACCTTAAGTGTGTAGACCCTACGGGTTCGGGAACCATGCAGACATGACCGAGACGTTCTCCGGCCAATAACCAACAGCGGGATCTGGATACCCATGTTGGCTCCCACATGTTCCACGATGATCTCATCGGATGAACCACGATGTCGGGGATTCAATCAATCCCGTATACAATTCCCTTTGTCAATCGGTACGTTACTTGCACGAGATTCGATCGTCGGTATCCCAATACCTCGTTCAATCTCGTTACCGGCAAGTCACTTTACTCGTTCCGTAATGCATGATCCTGTGACTAACTACTTAGTCACATTGAGCTCATTATGATGATGCATTACCGAGTGGGCCCAGAGATACCTCTCCGTCATACGGAGTGACAAATCCCAATCTGATTCGTGCCAACCCAACAGACACTTTCGGAGATACCTGTAGTGCACCTTTATAGCCACCCAGTTATGTTGTGACGTTTGGTACACCCAAAGCATTCCTACGGTATCCGGGAGTTGCACAATCTCATGGTCTAAGGAAACGATACTTGACATTAGAAAAGCTCTTAGCAAACGAACAATACGATCTTGTGCTATGCTTAGGATTGGGTCTTGTCCATCACATCATTCTCCTAATGATGTGATCCCGTTATCAATGACATCCAATGTCCATGGTCAGGAAACCATAACCATCTATTGATCAACGAGCTAGTCAACTAGAGGTTCACTAGGGACATGTTGTGGTCTACGTATTCACACATGTATTACGGTTTCCGGTTAATACAATTATAGCATGAACAATAGACAATTATCATGAACAAGGAAATACAATAATAACCCTTTTATTATTGCCTCTAGGGCATATTTTCAACAGTCTCCCACTTGCACTAGAGTCAATAATCTAGATCACATCACTATGTGATTGTAATGAATCCAACACCCATTGGGTTTGATCATACCTCGCTTGTGAGAGAGGTTATTAGTCAACGGGTCTGAATCTTTCAGATCCGTGTGTGCTTTACAAATCTCTATGTCATCTTCTAGATGCAGCTACCACGCGCTATTTGGAACTATTCCAAATAACTGCTCTACTATACGAATCCGGTCTACTACTCAGAGTCATCCAGATTAGTGTCAAAGTTTGCATCGGTGTAACCCTTTACGACGAACTCTTTTACCACCTCCATTATCGAGAAAATTCCTTAGTCCACTAGTTACTAAGGATAACCTTGACCATTGTCCTGTGATCCATTCCTGGATCACACTTGTACCCCTTGACTGACTCATGGCAAGGCACACTTCAGGTGCGGTACACAGCATAGCATACTATGGAGCCTACGCCTAAAGCATAGGGGACGACCTTCGTCCTTTCTCTCTCTTCTGCCGTGGTCAGGTCCTGAGTCTTACTCAATACTCACACCTTACAACACAACCAAGAACTCCTTTGCTGATCTATTTTGAACTCCTTCAAAATCTTGTCACAGTATGTGTTCATTTGAAAGTACTATTAAGCATTTTGATCCATCCTTATAGATCTTGATGCTCAATGTTCAAGTAGCTTAATCCAAGTTTTCATTGAAAAACACCTTTCAAACAACCCTATATGCTTTCTAGAAATTCTACATCATTTCCGATCAACAATATGTCAACAACATACACCCATCAGAAATTCTATAGTGCTCCCACTCACTTCTTTGGAAATACAAGTTTCTCATAAACTTTGTATAAACCCAAAATCTTTGATCATCTCATCAAAGCATACATTCCAACTCCGAGATGCTTACTCCAGTCCTTAGAAGGATTGCTGGAGCTTTGCATACTTGTTAGCATCTTTCAGGATTGACAAAACCTTCTAGTTGTATCATATACAACCTTTCCTAAAGAAAATCGTCGAGGAAACAATGTTTTGACATCCTATCTGCAAGATTTCCTAAATAATGCAGTAACTGCTAATATAATTCCAACAGACTCTTAGCATCGCTATGAGTTAGAAAGCCTCATTGTAGTCAACTCCTTGAACTTGTCGGAAAACATTATAGCGACAAGTCGAGCTTTCTGAATGGTGACACTTACCATCATTGCCCGTCTTCCTTTTAAAATCCATCTGTACCCAACAGCCTTAGGACCATTAAGTAGTTCTTCCAAAGTCTATACTTTGTTTTCATACATGGATCCTCTCTCGGATTTTATGGCCTCGAGCCATTCGTCGGAATCCGGGCCCACCATCGCTTCTCCATAGCTCGTAGGTTCATTGTTGTCTAGCATCATGACCTCTAAGACAGGATTAAGTACCACTCTGAAGTAGTACGCATCCTTGTCGACCTACGAGGTTTGGTAGTGACTTGATCTGAAGTTTCATGATCACTATCTTCATCTTTCACTTCAATTGGTGTAGGCGCCATAGGAACAACTTCATGTGCCCTGCTACACACTAGTTGAAGTGATGGTTCAATAACCTCATCAAGTCTCCACCATCCTCCCACTCAATTCTTTCAAGAGAAACTTTTCCTCAAGAAAGGACCCGTTTCTGGAAACAATCACTTTTGCTTCCGGATCTAAATTAGGAGGTATACCCAACTGTTTTGGGTGTCCTATGAAGATGCATTTATCCGTTTTGGGTTCGAGCTTACCAGCCTGAAACTTTTTTCACATAAGCGTCGCATCCCCAAACTTTTAAGAAACGATAGCTTATGTTTCTCTAAACCATAGTTCATACGGTGTCGTCTCAACGGAATTGCGTGGTGCCTTATTTAAAGTGAATGGGGTTGTCTCTAATGCCTAACCCATAAACGACAGTGGCAATTTGATAAGAGACATCATGGTATGCACCATATCCAACGGGGTGCAGTTATGACGTTCGGACACACCATCACACTATGGTGTTCCAGACGGTATTAGTTGTGAAACAATTTCCACAATGTCTTAATTGTGTGCCAAACTCGTAACTCAGATATTCATCTCTATGATCATATCATAGACATCTTATCCTCTTGTCACGACGATCTTCAACTTCACTCTAAAATTGCTTGAACCTTTCAATAATTCAGACATGTGTTTCATCAAGTAAATATACTTAGCATCTACTCAAATCATCTATGAAGCAAGAACATAACGATATCCACTGCGTGCCTCAGCACTCATTGGACTACACACATCAAAATGTATTACTTCCAACAAGTCGCTTTCTTGTTCCATCTCACTGAAAACGAGGCCTTTCAGTCATCTTACCCATGTGGTATGATTTGCATGTCAAGTGATTCAAAATCAAGTAAGTCCAAATGATCCATCTGCATGGAGTTTTCTTCACGCGTATACACCAATAGACATGGTTCGCATGTCTCAAACTTTTCAAAAATGAGTGAGTCCAAAGATCCATCAACATGAAGCTTCTTCATGCGTTTTATACCAATATGACTCAAATGGCAGTGCCACAAGTAGGTGGTACTATCATTACTATCTTATATCTTTTGGCATGAGCATGTGTATCACTACGATCGAGATTCAATAAAGCATTCATTTTAGGTGCACGACCATTGAAGGTATTATTCAAATAAACAGAGTAACCATTATTCTCCTTAAATGAATAATCGTATTGCAATAAACATAATCCAATCATGTCTATGCTCAAAGCAAACATCAAATAACAATTATTTAGGTTTAACACCAATCCCGATGGTAGAGGGAGCGTGTGATATTTGATAACATCAACCTTGGAAATACTTCCAACACATATCGTCATCTCACCTGTAGCTAGTCTCCATTTATTCCGTAGCTTTTATTTCCAGATACTAACACTTAGCAACCGAACCGGTATCTAATACCCTGGTGCTACTAGGAGTACTAGTAAAGTACACATTAATATAATGTATATCCAATATACTTCTGTCGACCTTTCCAGCCTTCTCATCTACCAAGTATCTAGGGTAGTTCTGCTTCAGTGACGGTTCCCCTCATTATAGAAGCACTTGGTCTCGGGTTTGGGTTCAACCTTGGGTTTCTTCACTAGAGCAGCAACTGATTTGCCGTTTCATGAAGTATCCCTTCTTGCCCTTGCCCTTCTTGAAACTAGTGGTTTTACTAACCATCAACAATTGATGCTCCTATTTGATTTCTACTTTCGCGGTGTTGATCATCATATATATCCCTGATATGTTATAGTTCATCATGAAGCTCTAGTAGCTTGGTGGCAGTGACTTTGGAGAACCATCACTATCTCATCTAGAAGATAGCTCCCACTCGATTCAAGTGATTGTAGTACTTAGACAATCTAAGCACATGCTCAACAATTGAGCTTTTCTCCCTTAGTTTTCAGGCTAAGAAACTTGTCAGAGGTCTCACACCTCTTGACATGGGCACGAGCCTGAAATCCTGATTTCAGCTCTGGGAGCATCTCATATGTTCGGCGATGTTTCAAAAACGTCTTTGGTGCCTCAATTCTAAACCATTTAGCATTACGCACTGAACTATCATGTAGTTATCAAAACGTGTATGTCAGATGTTCGCGACATCCACAACTGACGCTCGAGGTTCAGCACACTGAGCGGTGCATTAAGGACATAATTCTTCTATGCAGCAATGGGGACAATCCTCAATTTATGGACCCAGTCCGCATAATTGCTACCGTCAACTCTCAACTAAATTTTCTCTAGGAACATATCTAAAACAGTAGAACCAAAGCGTGAGCTACGACATAATTTGCAAAGACCTTTTGACTATGTTCATGATAATTAAGTTCATCTAATCAAATTATTTAATGAACTCCCACTCAGATAGACATCTCTCTAGTCATCTTAAGTGATACATGATCCGAGTCAACTAGGCCGTGTCCGATCATCACGTGAGACGGACTAGTCATCATCGGTGAACATCTTCATGTTGATCGTATCTACTATACGACTCATGTTCGACCTTTCGGTCTCTTGTGTTCCGAGGCCATGTCTGTACATGCTAGGCTCGTCAAGTCAACCTAAGTGTTTTGCATGTGTAAATCTGGCTTACACCCGTTGTATGCGAACGTTAGAATCTATCACACCCGATCATCACGTGGTGCCTCAAAACAACGAACTTTCGCAACGGTGCACAGTTAGGGGGGGACACTTTCTTGAAATTTTAGTGAGGGATCATCTTATTTATGCTACCGTCGTTCTAAGCAAATAAGATGTAAACATGACAAACATCACATGCAAATCATAGAGTGACATGATATGGCCAATATCATCTTGCGCCTTTGATCTCCATCTTCGAGGCGCGGCATGATCACCTTCGTCACCGGCATGACACCATGATCTCCATCATCATGATCTCCATCATCGTGTCTTCATGAAGTTGTCTAGCCAACTATTACTTCTACTACTATGGCTAACGGTTAGCAATAAAGTAAAGTAATTACATGGCGTTCTGATTGACAAGCAGGTCATACAATAAATTAAGACAACTCCTATGGCTCCTGCCGGTTGTCATACTCATCGACATGCAAGTCGTGATTCCTATTACAAGAACATGATCAATCTCATACATCACATATCATTCATCACATTCTTTTGGCCATATCACATCACATAGCATACCCTGCAAAAACAAGTTAGACGTCCTCTAATTGTTGTTGCATGTTTTACGTGGCTTCTATGGGTTTCTAGCAAGAACGTTTCTTACCTACGCAAAAGCCACAACGGTGATATGCGAATTGTTATTTACCCTTCATAAGGACCCTTTTCGTCGAATCCGATCCGACTAAAGTGGGAGAGACTGGCACCCGCTAGCCACCTTATGCAACAAGTGCATGTCAGTTGGTGGAACCTGTCTCACGTAAGCGTGCGTGTAAGGTCGGTCCGGGCCGCTTCATCCCATGATGCCGCCAAATCAAGATAAGACTAGTAACGGTAAGCATATTGAATAAACCAATGCCCACAACTACTTGTGTTCTACTCGTGCATAGAATCTACGCATAGACCTAGCTCATGATGTCACTGTTGGGGAACGTAGCAATAATTCATAATTTTCTACGCATCACCAAGATCAATCTATAGAGATTCTAGCAACAAGAGAGGGAGAGGATGAGTTGATCTTCATACCCTCGAAGATTGCGATGTGGAAGCGTTACAAGAACGCGGTTGGTGGAGTCATACATGCAGCGATTCAGATCGCGGTCGATTTCGATCTAAGCGTCGAACGGAGGGCGCCTCCGTGTTCAACACACGTACAGCCCGGGGACGTCTCCTCCTTCTTGATCCAACAAGGGGAGAGGAGAAGTTGAGGGAAAACTCCAGCAGCACGACGGCGTGGTGGCGATGGAGCTCGTGGTGCTCCGGCAGGGCTTTGCCAAGCACTACAAAGGTGGAGGAGGTGTTGGAGGAGGGAGGGGTTGTGCCAAGGGAAGGGTGTGGCTGCCCTCTCTCTCCCTCACTATATATAGGGGGAAGGGGGTGGAGGAGGCGCCCTAGGGTTCCCTAGGGGAGGGGTGGCGGCCACAGGGGAACCCTAGATGGGTTTGGGCGCCCCCACCCCTAGGAAACTTGCCCCCCAAGCCGGGAGGGGCGGCTGCCCTAGGGGAGGCGCCCCCACCTCTCCGTGTTACGTGAGATGGGGTGGGAGGGGCGCACAGCCCCTTAGTGGGCTGATGTGCCCCCTCCCCTTGGCCCATAAGGCCCCCCAACGCTTGTCGGGGCCTCCGAAACACCTTTCGGTCACGCTGGTCGTCACCTGGTACTCCCAGAACAATTCCGGACTCCAATACCCTTTGTCCAATATATCGATCTTCACCTCCAGACCATTCTGGAGTTCCTCGTCATGTCCGGGATCTCATCTGGGACTCCAAACAACCTTCGGTAACCACATACTATTTCCCATAACAACTCTAGCATCACCGAACCTTAAGTGTGTATACCCTATGGGTTCGGGAACCATGCAGACATGACCGAGATGTTCTCCGGCCAATAACCAACAGCGGGATCTGGATACCCATTTTGGCTCCCACATGTTCCACGATGATCTCATCGGATGAACCACGATGTGGGGGATTCAATCAATCCCGTATACAATTCCCTTTGTCAATCGGTATGTTACTTGCTCGAGATTCGATCGTTGGTATCCCAATACCTCGTTCAATCTCATTACCGGCAAGTCACTTTACTCGTTCCGTAATGCATGATCCTGTGACTAACTACTTAGTCACATCGAGCTCATTATGATAATGCATTACCGAGTGGGCCCAGAGATACCTATCCGTCATACAGAGTGACAAATCCCAATCTTGATTCGTGCGAACCCAACAGACACTTTCGGAGATACCTGTAGTGCACCTTTATAGACATCCAGTTACGTTGTGACGTTTGGTACACCCAAAGCATTCCTACGGTATCCGGGAGTTGCACAATCTCATGGTCTAAGGAAATGATATTTGACATTAGAAAAGCTCTTAGCAAACAAACAATACGATCTTGTGCTATGCTTAGGATTGGGTCTTGTCCATCACATCATTCTCCTAATGATGTGATCCCGTTAACAATGACATCCAATGTCCATGGTCAGGAAACCATAACCATCTATTGATCAACGAGCTAGTCAACTAGAGGCTCACTAGGGACATGTTGTGGTCTACGTATTCACACATGTATTACGGTTTCCGGTTAATACAATTATAGCATGAACAATAGACAATTATCATGAACAGGGAAATACAATAATAACCATTTTCTTATTGCCTCTAGGGCATATTTCCAGCACCCGATTAGTTGTGTTGGAAGCTTATTAGGTCTGGAGAGTTCACAGTTAAATCGATGTATATCGATGTCATTAACTCTGGTGCTATTCCTAGTCCCAAAGATGTTTGGAAAGTCAAAGATCCTTTGAAAATTAAAGTGTTTATGTGGTTTGTACATAAACAAGTCATTTTAACAAAGGATAATTTGGTTAAGCACAACTGGACATGATCTACTAGGTGTAGTTTTTGTGATCGGGATGAAACTATCAAGCACCTCTTCTTTGATTGCCCGTTGGCGAGAGTTTTGTGGCACACGGTGCAAATTGCCTTTAACATTACTCCTTCGAATTCGGTCAGTACGTTATTTGGAACGTGGCTTGTTGGGATAGAGTCCGAAACAGCTAGACACATTTGCATAGGAGTATGTGCTTTGTTATGGGCAATTTGGAACTGCAGAAATGATTTGGCTTTTACAGAACAACAAATATTCATTTTTTGCAAGTTTTATTCCGAGCTACTGCGCTAATCTGTATGTGGTCGTTACTCACTCCGACGGAGGCCAGGGAGCGTCTGGTTACTGGATCTATCCGGTAGGAGATGGTAGCGCGGGATATCTTTAACCAGTTTGGATGGCAGTCATGTAATAGGATAGGCGATTAGTTTACCTATCTTTATTATGCCAGCCGATTGTGGCTTTTGGGCCTTTTGTTTTTGGCGTTCTGGCTCTTTGTGAGCTTGCCGTTATTTTGTTTTCAAACTATAAGACCTTGTTGAACCTCTTTATTTATCTATAAATGTGGCCGTATGCATCATTCTGATGCAGAGGCCGGGGAGTCCCCCTTTTCGAAAAAAATCATGCGGAAGTCATTGCTTTTGCAGTTTGCTCGTCAGCACAGCCGCACAAGCCCTGTTTGTGGGACCTCAATTTTGTTTGGCCCTAGTAGTAGTAGTAGTAGTATTCGTAGCTCGGTAGTGCACCAAGGTCTACTCACTCTTTCGCCTGAAGGAGTCATTGACTGAAAGGACATGCTGTATGTTTCAAGCTCGATGAACATGCTGCACATTTCTTTTTGGAAAACAGCGAACAACCGAACACTCCCCAAAATAAAAACATAAGAAGAAAAAGAAAGACCAAAAGGCAACACCAGATGTAAAGTCAAAGCCCTTCTTCTGGTCGGGCCTACGGCAACTCTGACGCAGATCACCAACAGGGAGCCAACATCATCTAACCGGACTCACCAAATAAAAAAGGGACATCGCATTTTCGTTAACATTACAAAAACATTACAAAGCAAAAGACCCTAAAATCATCTTTAAAAACCTAAACATACTCCTCGTTGCGAGAGCCTTGGTCACCGCCGGAGCCGTCCGAGGTGAGGTCTATGGCACTCACGTTGGACAATCTCGACCTTATCATTGTTGCAGGCCTGCGTGAACGAGGCAGAGCTACCGGCATTGACCTGTTTGTCATCGTCATCGTGCTGCTCCGACCTGTTGTCGTTCTTCCACACCTTCATCCCCCTCGTTGATGTAGAGCTGCCAACACTTAGGGTGTTGTGCATGAAAATGAGCACGACCCGCTACTTGTTGACTATGCCTAGGTCCATCGCAACCATGCACGGGATGGCATCTTCGGACGCGCACTCCACCGAGAGTTGGTCCTTCGCCAGCCGGTGCTCCTCGAGGAGGCCAGGTTGTATCGATGCTCCTGTTGTAGCAACCGGGACGCGGACACCGACAACTTTGCTTGCTCCGCCTCCGCCAGCACCCGGTTGTAGTGATGCTCTGTCAGTAGCAGACTAAACATGGACACCGATGACTCCAACACGGGGGCGGCGCCTGATCCTCCTCCTTCGCCTCCTCCATGGGGTCCTCTGCCATCGCCATGGGATTGCCCCCTCCTCCTCCATCTTTGAGTTGTCCAAGGTCTGGTCCAGAGAGCTTGGGGGTTGGCCCGCCGAAATGCAGGCTTGACGACACGAAGTTGCAGCGACAATCGCCTCGACTCCACCACCCATGAGAGGCCCCGACCGTTGCGACAGTAGATGGCAGATGAGGATGCAAACGGGCGGGTGATAAGTCGGTGGCTTAGACGACAGGAGAAGGGCCGGGCTTGGAAGGGTAGAGTTTTGGGGCGTTATTGTCCGACTTTAAATAGCCCAAGTAGGTGGAGCGACGGGGAATGCGGGCGATCGGAGTAGGCTTCTCGTTTGCTGCGCCATTGTGAATGCCGGGTAGACGGATTACCAGTCAACCGACATGAATGCAGGTAGGCTTGGAATCCTGTACGGTCACGTTCATTGTGACCGACATGAATGTGGCGTCGAGAGCGAGCAGACACGCCAGGAGAGGCAAAAGAGGGTCCAGGTTGTCGAATTACGACATGGCGGACGTCGGGACGCCCCCAAACCTCCTCCCATTTTGGTGTCGATTTATGGATTTCAGACGTCCAGACCGGTCCAAAAAAAACTGATGATCGTCATTGGATGAATTAAAGTGTTCGGACATTCAACTTCAACTTAGACAGAGATTAACTCTGTGTTTGTTGCGCCAATGAAGGTGATTTAACCAATCAACTTTGTCACTGAAGTATATAGAGATGTGGTTCAGCCCAATTGATGGTCTGCAAGTGCACATGATTTAGTTGTAGCTTTTTCGAAGTAAGAGTATCGATCCCACAAAAATTGGGTTCTGTCTCTTGTAGTGACTTATAGAATTATGCCCGCAAGTAATTGTAGACTCAAAGCAAATTGGTGATTTTTTGTTTAAAATCCATTAGCATAAGATCTAATTGTTGGAATTTTGCTAGTAGGCCTTTGGCCCAAAGCCCAACTAAAATTCTGAAATTCTCTTGGCCCATTCATGCACACATGTGAGTGGAGTGAGTGAGACTAAAGTTTAGTCCCACCACGGAAGTTGAGTGAGACTTGCCCCTCTTTATAAGGTGAGCTTTTCTACCACTTGTATGAGCATGAGAAAAGGAGGCCTACACGCTCGCTCCTCCTCCTCGCTAGCCTCGCCACGCCACGCCTCGCCTCGTCACGATGCGACGCGCCGCGGGTTACGGGATTGAGCCGAGCAGAGGAGAGAGCTATGCATGTTGTCTATATTTTTGCTGCTCGGGAAAATTAATGAGTCATTAATTAATAATTAACGGACGCGTTAATTACTGAACCATTTCCGATTCTTTTGGATCGCGACTCGGACGTTGGGTTTACTCCCATGACCTACCTGGCCCGCACTATATAGTCAGGCAGACGTCTACCCTAGCCGTCGTCGTATCGTATGGTTTCGCACCATCGTTCCAGATCATTGCGCCGCCAAACAAGTCTTCTCCATCCCTCCTTTCAGCGTGCACCGCGAGAAGGGACATCAGGCCTCTGGAACCCCGCCTCTTGTGATCCTGTACGAGAGAGGGGCGATCAGGTTTTTGGGGAGCGCACTCGCGCGACTGCTGGCAGTGACGACTTCGCCAATGACGACTTCTTCCTCGACCTCGGCAACCTCATCCTCGATGACATGGGTGACAACCTTAACGCCGGCGATGCTGCTCCCGCTGCACCGTATGTAATTCTATCCTTCTTGTCCGAGATCGTGATATAATTCATGTTTCTAGTATGTGCCCTAGATGTGATCTGTTCATCTACTATGCTAGTTCGCATGATTAGTTTAATCTCTGCTATTGTTGTCATGATTTATCTTCTGTTTATTCAGATTAAATCTCGTAGTAATTTGCTCATATTTCCAACAATCCAAAAACCTGATTATAGGCAATTTACTCCGAGTGGTTTTGCTGCGCATTTGAAGCCGCCTGCCTTTAAGGGGTGCAATATAAGAGGTGGCGCACGAGAGCAGTCTACTGGTTTCAGACCATGTGCTGCTATGACGTCACTAAGGGCAAGCCTGAGGGCGATCTTAATCCAGCACAGCTGGAAGCTTTTGAGAAGATCGATACTCTTTTTAAAGGCGCTCTTCTGAGTGTTCTTGATGATTCCATTGTGGATTCGTATATGTCGTTTGACAACGTCAAGGACATGTGGGCTGCGCTCGAGGCCAATTTTGGGGCCTCGGACGCCAGCAGCGAGTTGTACGTCATGGAGCAATTCTATGACTATAAGATGATTGATGAGCGCTCCGTTGTCCAGCAAGCTCAAGAGATACAGTCCCTCGCAAAGGAACTCGAGTACTTCAAGTGTGTGTTGCCGGAGGCATCATTTCCAAGCTTCCACCTTTGTGGAACAATTTTACTACTTCCCTGAAACACAAGAGACGGGAGTTTTCCGTTGTGGATCTCATTGGTACTCTTGATGTTGAAGAGAAGGCGAGAGCAAAGGACACACGTGCTCGAGTTGCTTAGGGAGCTTCTAGTGCCCACATGGTACAGAAGAAGAACTTCCAGCCCAACAAATTCCAAAACAATAAGACCAAAACTCAGGGCAAAGGCAAGTTTGATACAAAGAACAAGCCGTCACATTCTACCAACTTCAAGAAGAATTCTCATAAGAAGGGGAAGGGACTTTGCCATGTCTGCGGTGATCCTAATCACTGGGCTTCGAAGTGTCATAACCACTTTGAGGAGCGCAAACATGAGAAGAGCGGCAAGTCCGCTAATGTTGTCATCGGTGATACTGATATGAAGGAATCTAGGTACGGTATTCTTCCCACTATCCTTTCAGTATTTCAATCTCCTGATTGGTTAATTGACACTGGTGCCAATGTACATGTTTGTGCTGACGCCTCCATATTTTCTTCTTACCAGGTCACAGGGACTTCTCCCGTGCTGATGGGGAATGGGTCACATGCCATCGTTCGAGGTGTCGGTACAGTCGATCTGAAGTTTACTTCGTGGAAGACCGTGCGTCTGAAGAACGTTCATCATGTGTCGTCCATTAATAAAAATCTCGTTAGCGGTTCCCATTTATGTTGATATGGTTTTAAGTTGGTTTTCGAGTTCACTAAAGTTGTAATTTCTAAGTATGGACAATTTGTTGGAAAAGGCTATGAGGGCGGAGGCTTATTCCGCCTGTCTTTGTCAGATATTTGCACTAAAGTTATTAATAATGTTTGCCACAATAATGAGTCTGATATTTGGCATTCACGACTTTGTCACATTAACTTTGGTTGCATGACGCGGCTAGCCAATATGAATTTAATTTTGAAAATCTCTACTGTCAAAGGCTTCAAGTGCCAAGTATGTGTGCAAGCTAAGCAACCTCGCAAGTCCCATAAGACTGCAGAGGCAAGAGACTTGGCGTCACTAGAGCTTATACATTCTGATCTTTGTGAGATGAATGGCGTGCTGACAAAAGGTGAAAAGAGATACTTCATGACGTTGATTGATGAATCCACTAGATATTGTTGTGTGTGTCTTCTGGAATCAAAAGATGAGGCTTTAACTTTCTTCAAAAACTATAAAGCTGAGGCAGAGAACCAACTGGATCGAAAAATTAAACGGCTTAGGTCTGATCATGGTGGAGAGTATTTTTCCAATGAATTTGATTTGTTTTGTGCGGAACATGGTATAATCCATGAGAAGACGCCTCCCTACTCACCTCAGTCAAATGGGGTAGCCGAAAGGAAGAACCGAACTCTAACTGATATGGTTAACACCATGTTAGACACATCGGGTCTCTCCAAGGAATGGTAGGGGGAGGCGCTAATGAATGTGTGTCATGTCCTAAACCGAGTTCCCATAAAGCATAAGACCATGACTCCATTTGAGGAATGGTAAAGGAAAATGTTGAAACTCTCTTACCTACGTACTTGGGGTTGTTTGGCGAAAGTCAATATACCAATTCCCAAGAAGCGCAAGCTTGGACCAAAAACCATGGACTGTGTTCTTCTGGGCTATG
This sequence comes from Triticum dicoccoides, assembly GCF_002162155.2. Taxonomy (NCBI): domain Eukaryota; kingdom Viridiplantae; phylum Streptophyta; class Magnoliopsida; order Poales; family Poaceae; genus Triticum; species Triticum dicoccoides. The sequence continues at coordinate 391,859,601 of NC_041385.1, read as the reverse complement.
CTTTTCATAGCATTGGTTATAGATTTTTGATAATAAAATCTGAGGTATCCAACATGCATGTTGGTACGATTATGGAGTCAGGACATATTTCCTATGAAGAATATGTCGAGCTCATCAAATTAGGAGATACCTACTCCATCTAGGGAGGAATTTGCTGTAATTCCCGGACCCACCATTGTGATGGAACACATTGAGAATCTTGTTGAGGGTGACAATGGAACTCCCGTGAGGAGTAAGAGATAGAGGACTGCAAAGTCCTTTGGTGAGATTCCATTGTGTACCTTGCAGTTGACACACCGAGGACTATTTCAAAAGCATATGCATCTCCTGATACTGATTACTGGAAGGAAGCTGTTTGTAGCGAGATGGATTCCATCTTAGCTAACGGAACCTGGGAGATCACTGACCGTCCTTATGGGTGCAAACATGTAGGATGTAAGTGGGTATTCAAGAAGAAGCTTAGACCTGATGGTACGATTGAAAAGTACAAGGCACGACTTGTGGCTAAGGGTTATACCCAGAAAGAAGGTGAAGACTTCTTTGATACTTACGCACCCAAGGCTATATTGACCACAATTCGGGTGCTACTATCACTGGCTGCCTCACATGGTCTTCTCGTTCATCAAATGGATGTTAAGATGGCTTTCCTCAATAGAGAGTTGAAGGAGGAAATTTACATGGATCAGCCAGATGGTTTTGTAGTACCTGGTGAAGGAAATATGCCCTAGAGGCAATAATAAAGTTATTATTTATTTCCTTATAATCATGATAAATGTTTATTATTCATGCTAGAATTGTATTTACCGGAAACATAATACATGTGTGAATACATAGACAAACAGAGTGTCACTAGTATGCCTCTACTTGACTAGCTCGTTAATCAAAGATGGTTATGTTTCCTAACCATGAACAATGAGTTGTTATTTGATTAACGAGGTCACATCATTAGTAGAATGATCTGATTGACATGACCCATTCCATTAGCTTAGCACCCGATCGTTTAGTATGTTGCTATTGCTTTCTTCATGACTTATACATGTTCCTATGACTATGAGATTATGCAACTCCCGTTTACCGGAGGAACACTTTGGGTACTACCAAACGTCACAACGTAACTGGGTGATTATAAAGGAGAACTACAGGTGTCTCCAATGGTCGATGTTGGGTTGGCGTATTTCGAGATTAGGATTTGTCACTCCGATTGTCGGAGAGGTATCTCTGGGCCCTCTCGGTAATACACATCACATAAGCCTTGCAAGCATTACAACTAATATGTTAGTTGTGAGATGATGTATTACGGAACGAGTAAAGAGACTTGCCGGTAACGAGATTGAACTAGGTATTGGATACCGACGATCGAATCTCGGGCAAGTAACATACCGATGACAAAGGGAACAACGTATGTTGTTATGCGGTCTGACCGATAAAGATCTTCGTAGAATATGTAGGAGCCAATATGGGCATCCAGGTCCCGCTATTGGTTATTGACCGGAGACGTGTCTCGGTCATGTCTACATTGTTCTCGAACCCGTAGGGTCCGCACGCTTAAGGTTACGATGACAGTTATATTATGAGTTTATGCATTTTGATGTACCGAAGGTTGTTCGGAGTCCCGGATGTGATCACGGACATGACGAGGAGTCTCGAAATGGTCGAGACATAAAGATTGATATATTGGAAGTCTATGTTTGGACATCGGAAGTGTTCCGGGTGAAATCGGGATTTCACCGGGTTACCGGGAGGTTACCGGAACCCCCAGGGAGCCATATGGGCCATCATGGGCCTTAGTGGAAAGGAGAAAGGGGCAGCCCAAGGGGGCTGCGCGCCTCCCCCTTCCCCTAGTCCTAGTAGGACTAGGAGAGGTGGCCGGCCACCCCTCTCCCTCTTTCCCCCTTGGGAATCCTAGTTGGAATAGGATTGGGGGGGAGTCCTACTCCCGGTAGAAGTAGGACTCCTCCTGCGCCACCTCCTCCTGGCCGGCGCCTCCTCCCCCCCTTGGCTCCTTTATATACGGAGGCAGGGGCACCTCTAAACACACAAGTTGACACAAGTTGATCCACGTGATCGATTCCTTAGCCGTGTGCGGTGCCCCCTGCCACCATATTCCTCGATAATACTGTAGCGGAATTTAGGCGAAGCCCTGCTGCTGTAGTTCATCAAGATCGTCACCACACCGTCGTGCTGACGAAACTCTTCCCCGACACTTTGCTGGATCGGAGTCCGGGGATCGTCATCGAGCTGAACGTGTGCTCGAACTCGGAGGTGCCGTAGTTTCGGTGCTTGATCGGTTGGATCGTGAAGACGTACGACTACTTCCTCTACGTCGTGTCATCGCTTCCACAGTCGGTCTGCGTTGGGTACGTAGACAACACTCTCCTCTCGTTGCTATGCATCACATGATCCTGTGTGCGCGTAGGAAATTTTTTGAAATTACTACGAAACCCGACAGTGGCATCCGAGCCTGGTTATTGATGTTGATGTTATATGCACGAGTAGAACACAAGTGAGTTGTGGACGATACAAGTCATACTGCCTACCAGCATGTCATATTTTGGTTCGGCGGTATTGTTGGACGAGACGACCCAGACCAACCTTACGCGTACGCTTACGCGAGACCGGTTCCCTCGACGTGCTTTGCACAGAGATGGCTTGCGGGCGACTGTCTCTCCAACTTTAGTTGAACCAAGTATGGCTACGCCCGGTCCTTGCGAAGGTTAAAACGGAGTCTATTTGACAAGCTATCGTTGTGGTTTTGATGCGTAGGTGAGATTGGTTCTTACTTAAGCCCGTAGCAGCCACGTAAAAAATTGCAACAACAAAGTAGAGGACGTCTAACTTGTTTTTGCAGGGCATGTTGTGATGTGATATGGTCAAGGCATGATGCTGAATTTTATTGTATGAGATGATCATGTTTTGTAACCAAGTTATCGGCAACTGGCAGGAGCCGTATGGCCGTCGCTTTATTGTATGCAATGCAATCGCGATGTAATGCTTAACTTTATTACTAAACGGTAGTGATAGTCGTGAAAGCATAAGATTGGCGAGACGACAACGATGCTACGATGGAGATCAAGGTGTCGCGCCGGTGACGATGGTGATCATGACGGTGCTTCGGAGATGGAGATCACAAGCACGAGATGATGATGGCCATATCATATCACATATATTGATTGCATGTGATGTTTATCTTTTTATGCATCTTATCTTGCTTTGATTGACGGTAGCATTATAAGATGATCTCTCATTAAATTATCAAGAAGTGTTCTCCCTGAGTATGCACCGTTGCCAAAGTTCGTCGTGCCCAGACACCACGTGATGATCGGGTGTGATAAGCTCTACGTCCATCTACAACGGGTGCAAGCCAGTTTTTGCACACACAGAATACTCAGGTTAAACTTGACGAGCCTAGCATATGCAGATATGGCCTCGGAACACGGAGACCGAAAGGTCGAGCGTGAATCATATAGTAGATATGATCAACATAACGATGTTCACCATTGAAAACTACTCCATCTCACGTGATGATCGGTTATGGTTTAGTTGATTTGGATCACGTAATCACTTAGAGGATTAGAGGGATGTCTATCTAAGTGGGAGTTCTTAAGTAATATGATTAATTGAACTTAAATTTATCATGAACTTAGTACCTGATAGTATCTTGCTTGTTTATGTTGATTGTAGATAGATGGCTCGTGCTGTTGTTCCGTTGAATTTTAATGCATTCCTTGAGAAAGCAAAGTTGAAAGATGATGGTAGCAATTACACGGACTGGGTCCGTAACTTGAGGATTATCCTCATTGCTGCACAGAAGAATTACGTCCTGGAAGCACCGCTGGGTGCCAGGCCTGCTGCTGGAGCAACGCCAGATGTTATGAACGTCTGGCAGAGCAAAGCTGATGACTACTCGATAGTTCAGTGTGCCATGCTTTACGGCTTAGAATCGGGACTTCAACGACGTTTTGAACGTCATGGAGCATATGAGATGTTCCAGGAGTTGAAGTTAATATTTCAAGCAAATGCCCGGATTGAGAGATATGAAGTCTCCAATAAGTTCTATAGCTGCAAGATGGAGGAGAACAGTTCTGTCAGTGAGCATATACTCAAAATGTCTGGGTATAATAATCACTTGATTTCAATTGGGAGTTAATCTTCCGGATGATTGCGTCATCGACAGAATTCTCCAATCACTGCCACCAAGCTACAAGAGCTTCGTAATGAACTATAATATGCAAGGGATGAACAAGACTATTCCCGAGCTCTTCGCAATGCTGAAAGCTGCGGAGGTAGAAATCAAGAAGGAGCATCAAGTGTTGATGGTTAACAAGACCACTAGTTTCAAGAAAAAGGGCAAAGGGAAGAAAAAGGGGAACTTCAAGAAGAACGGCAAGCAAGTTGCTGCTCAAGAGAAGAAACCTAAGTCTGGACCTAAGCCTGAAACTGAGTGCTTCTACTGCAAGCAGACTGGTCACTGGAAGCGGAACTGCCCCAAGTATTTGGCGGATAAGAAGGATGGCAAGGTGAACAAAGGTATATGTGATATACATGTTATTGATGTGTACCTTACTAGAGCTCGCAGTAGCACCTGGGTATTTGATACTGGTTCTGTTGCTAATATTCGCAACTCGAAACAGGGACTACAGAATAAGCGGGCACTGGCAAAGGACGAGGTGACGATGCGCGTGGGAAACGGTTCCAAAGTCGATGTGATCGCAGTCGGCACGCTACCTCTACATCTACCTTCGGGATTAATATTAGACCTAAGTAATTGTTATTTGGTGCCAGCGTTGAGCATGAACATTATATCTGGATCTTGTTTAATGCGAGACGGTTATTCATTTAAATCAGAGAATAATGGTTGTTCTATTTATATGAGTAATATCTTTTATGGTCATGCACCCTTGAAGAGTGGTCTATTTTTATTGAATCTCGATAGTAGTAATACACATATTCATAATGTTGAAGCCAAAAGATGCAGAGTTGATAATGAAAGTGCAACTTATTTGTGGCACTGTCGTTTAGGTCATATCGGTATAAAGCGCATGAAGAAACTCCATACCGATGGACTTTTGGAACCACTTGATTATGAATCACTTGGTACTTGCGAACCGTGCCTCTTGGGCAAGATGACTAAAACACCGTTCTCCGGTACTATGGAGAGAGAGCAACAGATTTGTTGGAAATCATACATACCGATGTATGTGGCCCGATGAATATTGAGGCTCGTGGCGGATATCGTTATTTTCTCACCTTCACAGATGATTTAAGCAGATATGGGTATATTTACTTAATGAAACATAAGTCTGAAACATTTGAAAAGTTCAAAGAATTTCAGAGTGAAGTTGAAAATCATCGTAACAAGAAAATAAAGTTTCTACGATCTGATCGTGGAGGAGAATATTTGAGTTACGAGTTTGGTGTACATTTGAAAAACTGTGGAATAGTTTCGCAACTCACGCCACCCGGAACACCACAGCGTAATGGTGTGTCCGAACGTCGTAATCGTACTTTACTAGATATGGTGCGATCTATGATGTCTCTTACTGATTTACCGCTATCATTTTGGGGATATGCTTTAGAGACGGCCGCATTCACGTTAAATAGGGCACCATCAAAATCCACGACGCCTTATGAACTGTGGTTTGGCAAGAAACCAAAGTTGTCGTTTCTTAAAGTTTGGGGCTGCGATGCTTATGTGAAAAAGCTTCAACCTGATAAGCTCGAACCCAAATCGGAGAAATGTGTCTTCATAGGATACCCAAAGGAAACTGTTGGGTACACCTTCTATCACAGATCCGAAGGCAAAACATTCGTTGCTAAGAATAGGATCATTTCTAGAGAAGGAGTTTCTCTCGAAAGAAGTGAGTGGGAGGAAAGTAGAACTTGACGAGGTAACTGTACCTGCTCCCTTACTGGAAAGTAGTTCATCACAGAAAACTGTTTCAGTGACACCTACACCAGTTAGTGAGGAAGCCAATGATAATGATCATGAAACTTCAGATCAAGATACTACTGAACCGCGTAGATCAACCAGAGTAAGATCCGCACCAGAGTGGTACGGTAATCCTGTTCTGGAGGTCATGCTACTAGATCATGATGAACCTACGAACTATGAAGAAGCGATGGTGAGCCCAGATTCCGTAAAGTGGCTTGAAGCCATGAAATCTGAGATGGGATCCATGTATGAGAACAAAGTATGGACTTTGGTTGACTTGCCCGATGATCGGCAAGCAATCGAGAATAAATGGATTTTTAAGAAGAAGACTGACGCTGATGGTAATGTTACTGTCTACAAAGCTCGACTTGTCGCAAAAGGTTTTCGGCAAGTTCAAGGAATTGACTACGATGAGACCTTCTCACCCATAGCGATGCTTAAGTCCGTCCGAATCATGTTAGCAATTGCCGCATTTTATGATTATGAAATTTGGCAAATGGATGTCAAAACTGCATTCCTGAATGGATTTCTGGAAGAAGAGTTGTATATGATGCAACCAGAAGGTTTTGTCGATCCAAAGGGAGCTAACAAAGTGTGCAAGCTCCAGCGATCCATTTATGGACTGGTGCAAGCCTCTCGGAGTTGGAATAAACGTTTTGATAGTGTGATCAAAGCATTTGGTTTTATACAGACTTTCGGAGAAGCCTGTATTTACAAGAAAGTGAGTGGGAGCTCTGTAGCATTTCTGATATTATATGTGGATGACATATTACTAATTGGAAATGATATAGAATTTCTGGATAGCATAAATGGATACTTGAATAAAAGTTTTTCAATGAAAGACCTCGGTGAAGCTGCTTACATATTAGGCATTAAGATCTATAGAGATAGATCAAGACGCTTAATTGGACTTTCACAAAGCACATACCTTGACAAAATTTTGAAGAAGTTCAAAATGGATCAAGCAAAGAAAGGGTTCTTGCCTGTGTTACAAGGTGTGAAATTGAGTAAGACTCAATGCCCGACCACTGCAGAAGAAAGAGAGAATATGAAAGATGTTCCCTATGCATCAGCCATAGGCTCTATCATGTATGCAATGCTGTGTACCAGACCTGATGTGTGCCTTGCTATAAGTTTAGCAGGGAGGTACCAAAGTAATCCAGGAATGGATCACTGGACAGCGGTCAAGAACATCCTGAAATACCTGAAAAGGACTAAGGATATGTTTCTCGTATATGGAAGTGACAAAGAGCTCATCATAAAAGGTTACGTTGATGCAAGCTTTGACACTGATCCGGATGATTCTAAATCGCAAACCGGATACGTGTTTACATTAAACGGTGGAGCTGTCAGTTGGTGCAGTTCTAAACAAAGCGTCGTAGCGGGATCTACATGTGAAGCGGAATACATAGCTGCTTCGGAAGCAGCAAATGATGGAGTCTGGATGAAGGAGTTCATATCCGATCTAGGTGTCATACCTAGTGCATCGGGTCCAATGAAAATCTTTTGTGACAATACTGGTGCAATTGCCTTGGCAAAGGAATCCAGATTTCACAAAAGGACCAAACACATCAAGAGACGCTTCAACTCCATCCGGGATCTAGTCCAGGTGGGAGACATAGAGATTTGCAAGATACATACGGATCTGAATGTTGCAGACCCGTTGACTAAGCCTCTTCCACGAGCAAAACATGATCAGCACCAAAGCTCCATGGGTGTTAGATTCATTACAGTGTAATCTAGATTATTAACTCTAGTGCAAGTGGGAGACTGAAGGAAATATGCCCTAGAGGCAATAATAAAGTTATTATTTATTTCCTTATAATCATGATAAATGTTTATTATTCATGCTAGAATTGTATTTACCGGAAACATAATACATGTGTGAATACATAGACAAACAGAGTGTCACTAGTATGCCTCTACTTGACTAGCTCGTTAATCAAAGATGGTTATGTTTCCTAACCATGAACAATGAGTTGTTATTTGATTAACGAGGTCACATCATTAGTAGAATGATCTGATTGACATGACCCATTCCATTAGCTTAGCACCCGATCGTTTAGTATGTTGCTATTGCTTTCTTCATGACTTATACATGTTCCTATGACTATGAGATTATGCAACTCCCGTTTACCGGAGGAACACTTTGGGTACTACCAAACGTCACAACGTAACTGGGTGATTATAAAGGAGAACTACAGGTGTCTCCAATGGTCGATGTTGGGTTGGCGTATTTCGAGATTAGGATTTGTCACTCCGATTGTCGGAGAGGTATCTCTGGGCCCTCTCGGTAATACACATCACATAAGCCTTGCAAGCATTACAACTAATATGTTAGTTGTGAGATGATGTATTACGGAACGAGTAAAGAGACTTGCCGGTAACGAGATTGAACTAGGTATTGGATACCGACGATCGAATCTCGGGCAAGTAACATACCGATGACAAAGGGAACAACGTATGTTGTTATGCGGTCTGACCGATAAAGATCTTCGTAGAATATGTAGGAGCCAATATGGGCATCCAGGTCCCGCTATTGGTTATTGACCGGAGACGTGTCTCGGTCATGTCTACATTGTTCTCGAACCCGTAGGGTCCGCACGCTTAAGGTTACGATGACAGTTATATTATGAGTTTATGCATTTTGATGTACCGAAGGTTGTTCGGAGTCCCGGATGTGATCACGGACATGACGAGGAGTCTCGAAATGGTCGAGACATAAAGATTGATATATTGGAAGTCTATGTTTGGACATCGGAAGTGTTCCGGGTGAAATCGAGATTTCACCGGGTTACCGGGAGGTTACCGGAACCCCCCGGGAGCCATATGGGCCATCATGGGCCTTAGTGGAAAGGAGAAAGGGGCAGCCCAAGGGGGCTGCGCGCCTCCCCCCTTCCCCTAGTCCTAGTAGGACTAGGAGAGGTGGCCGGCCACCCCTCTCCCTCTTTCCCCCTTGGGAATCCTAGTTGGAATAGGATTGGGGGGGAGTCCTACTCCCGGTAGAAGTAGGACTCCTCCTGCGCCACCTCCTCGTGGCCGGCGCCTCCTCCCCCCTTGGCTCCTTTATATACGGAGGCAGGGGCACCTCTAAACACACAAGTTGACACAAGTTGATCCACGTGATCGATTCCTTAGCCGTGTGCGGTGCCCCCTGCCACCATATTCCTCGATAATACTGTAGCGGAATTTAGGCGAAGCCCTGCTGCTGTAGTTCATCAAGATCGTCACCACGCCGTCGTGCTGACGAAACTCTTCCCCGACACTTTGCTGGATCGGAGTCCGGGGATCGTCATCGAGCTGAACGTGTGCTCGAACTCGGAGGTGCCGTAGTTTCGGTGCTTGATCGGTTGGATCGTGAAGACGTACGACTACTTCCTCTACGTCGTGTCATCGCTTCCGCAGTCGGTCTGCGTTGGGTACGTAGACAACACTCTCCTCTCGTTGCTATGCATCACATGATCCTGTGTGCGCGTAGGAAAATTTTTGAAATTACTACGAAACCCGACACCTGGTCAGGAAGGAAAGGTGTGCAAGTTATTAAGTCTTTATATGGCCTTAAACAAACTCCTAAGGAGTGGCATGAGAAGTTCGAAAGAACATTAACTGCTGCCGGCTTTGTAGTAAACGATGGTGACAAGTGTGTGTACTATCGCCATGATGGGGGCGAAGGAGTTATTCTTTGTCTGTATGTCGATGACATACTGATCTTTGGAACCAAACTTGATCTAATCAAGGAGGTTAAGGATTTCTTATCTCGCTATTTTGAGATGAAGGATCTAGGAGTAACTGATGTTATCTTAAACATCAAGCTATTGAGTGATGAGAATGGTGGGATCACACTGCTTCAGTCTCACTATGTGGAAAAGATCTTGAGTCATTTTGGGTATAGCGACTGCACGCCTTCTCCAACTCCATATGATGCTAGTGTGTTGCTTCGTAAGAATCGACGGATTGCTAGAGATCAACTGAGGTATTCTCAGATTATTGGCTCGCTTATGTATTTGGCGAGTGCCACGAGGCCTGACATCTCTTTTGCTGTGAGCAAGCTGAGTCGGTTTGTGTCAAAACCGGGAGATGATCATTGACGTGCGCTTGAGAGAGTTATGCGCTACTTGAAAGGCACTGCAAGCTATGAGATTCACTACACCGGGTATCCAAGGGTACCAGAGGGTTATATTGACTCAAACTGGATATCTGATACTGATGAGATTAAGGCCACAAGTGGTTATGTTTTTACACTTGGTGGTGGCGATGTTTTCTGGAAGTCTTGCAAGCACACCATCTTAACGGGGTAAACTATGGAAGCAGAACTCACAGCATTAGACACTGCCACTGTTGAAGCAGAGTGGCTTCGTGAGCTCTTGATGGACTCACCTATGGTTGAAAAACAAATACCCCCTACCCTAATGAACTGTGATAATCAAACTATGACTGTCAAGATAAACAGTTCTAAGAACAATATGAAGTCCTCAAGGCATGTGAAGAGGAGACTAAAATCTGTTAGGAAACTGAGGAACTCCGAAGTTATTACGTTGGATTATATCCAAATGTCAAAAAACTTGGCAGATCCCTTCACAAAGGGTCTATCACGTAATGTGATAGATAATGCATCGATGGAGATAGGTTTGAGACGCACCGCATGAGTTGTCCATAGTGGTAACCCACTCTATGTGATCGGAGATCCTGTGAAGTAGAAGTGGGAGACAAGCTGTTGGTCGGCTGGGAGGAGAGTATCCCTATATTAATTATCCCACTCCGTGAAGATGCAATACTCTCCTGATCTCCATGGCAGGCTGATACTTATCTTAATGTGTTCCGAGTGGCTTATTCGGGTAAGCAGAGATGTTGTCTTGCAGAGCATCTCCAAAGGAACACACCTATATGAATTTGACTGTTCACGTCGTAGTTTGTGAGAATTGGGTGTTCTCTAATAAATTCATGAAAGGCCCTGGAGTATGATGTATACGCTCCATCCGCGGAAAGCCTTGCGACAGCCCAGTATCGGTCAAGATTTTGTGTGAAACAAGTCTCGCAAAAAACTTGTAGCTCAAGGCATAACCCACTATTCAAGTTGTGATCTAGTGTAGTATAAATCTCTGAGTGGAATTTCAACTTTACAGTCTCCACCGAGCATCATATACAAACAATATTTTGGAACTAAATGATGAGATGTGCCAATAAGACTTTGTGGAGGATTGTTGGAATTTTTCTAGTAGGCCTTTGGCCCAAAGCCCAACTAAAATTCTGAAATTCTCTTGGCCCATTCATTCACACATGTGAGTGGAGTGAGTGAGACTAAAGTTTAATCCCACCACGGAAGTTGAGTGAGACTTGCACCTCTTTATAAGGTGAGCTGTTCTACCACTTGTATGAGCATGAGAAGAGGAGACCTACACACGCGCTCCTCCTCCTCGATAGCCTCGCCACGCCATGCCTCGTCACGACGCGTCGCGGGTTGCGGGATTGAGCCGAGCCGAGGACAGAGCTCTGCACGTTGTCTATATTTTTGTCGCTTGGGAAAAATTAATGAGTCATTAATTAATAATTAACGGACGCGCTAATTACTGAACCGTTTCCGATTCTTTTGGATCGCGACTCGGACATGGGGTTTACTCCCACGACCTACCCGGCCCGCACTATATAGTCAGGCTGACGTCTACCCTAGCCGCCGCCATATCGTATGGTTTCGCATCACTGTTCCAGATCATTGCGCCGTCAAGCAAGTATTTTCCATCCCTCCTTTCGGCGTGCACCGCGAGAAGGGACAGCAGGCGGCCGGAACCCCGCCTCTCGTGATCCTGTACGGAAGAGGGGCGATCAGGTTTTTGGGGAGCGCACTCGCGCGACTGCTGGCAGCGACGACTTCGCCAACGACGACTTCTTCCCCGACCTCGGCAACCTCATCCTCGACAACATGGGCGACAACCTCAACGCCGGCGGTGCTGCTTCCGCTGCACCGTATGTGATTCATCCTTCTTGTTTGAGATCATGGTAGAATTCATGTTTCTAGTATGTGCCCTAGATGTGATTTGTTCATCTACTATGCTAGTTCGTATGATTAGTTTAATCTCTACTATTGCTGTCATGATTTATCTTCTGTTTATTTGGATTAAATCTCGTAGTAATTTGCTCATATTTCCAACACTAATTTTAAAGATATCAATGCGAGAAATTCAACGGTGAACATCGTTTGTGATTTTGCGCACGGTTCAAAAGATAAAACCATTTAAAAATGAATCTACGAAAATGGCAAATACTTCCAAATTACAACATTTAACGCAAATGCAGTGTGTCACTTGCCAAACAGTGACCTTCGATCTCGATCAACTTCTGACTGATTATTCAGAACTGCTGTAAAATACCTGTTGGGCCTTGTAGCTAGTAGAGCCCATTCATCAAAGCCCAGTCACGAAGCCCGCGTAGGTGTGACAGGCCATCCCGTCTTCTTCCTCTCCACCGCCACAAAACCCTAGGCTGCTCCTCCTCGTCGCTTAAACCTCCGCCCCCACATGTTCCCACGCGCCTCCCTTCTCCTCTCCCCCTTGTAGCCCCCGTCCC
>NC_041385.1:391779794-391846607 GCF_002162155.2 Triticum dicoccoides | reverse complement strand
CACCTCGCCGGCCGCGGCTATGGCGTACGCGGCGGTGAAGTGCCTCAACACGTCCTCCTCCAGCAACAAGCGCTTCGTGGTAAGAGCATCCGCTGCGCTTTCGCTCCCCGGCAAATCGAGCTCATGGATGGGTTTTACGGCTGCTAATGAGTGTGGATTCGTGCAGTTCAAGAGCTTCTCGGAGCGGGTGGGGGACATAGTCATCGATGTGTACCGTAGCATCGATAAGGTTAAGGCGGAGCCCTTGAGCGGTTCCTCGTTTTTCCTCGACGCTCTGGTCGAGTGGAGGGTATGCACTTTTCTTTCTTTCTCCTGCTTTTTTTGTACCCCCTCCGTTCCAAATTACTCGTCGTGGTTTTAGTTCAAATTTGGACTAAAACCACGACGAGTAATTTGGAACGGAGTATTTTGTATCTGCAAAATTCAACTCCTGGAGCAACGGGAAAGCTTATTTGCTGACTAGAACATTGGGAAAGCTTAATCACCTTAATTAGTTTTTTTTGATAATCTCGTATAGTTCGGTTATTGTGATAGATGCACTTGAATGTTGAGAGTTTGCAATTGGGAATATTAGTGGAAACAGAACTCAAAAAAATTTAAATCCCACCAGCCAAGACAATTTTTCTTACCTGCTTTGTATGTATTTGACATATATTATGGTATTTCTATTATGTGCCTTGCACATTATTGGTAAAGTTTCGAATCTCAGGAGATCACAAACCTTGTATGATACATTATGGTGATGTCCAAAGGCTGCAACTACTCATGCCACATCATGATCCTAGATCTACTGCAGAATTTCAGTTACACATAACAATGAAATCGAAACCACTAAAGGAACATAAATTGACAAATGATCATCCCTTTGTTGTTTCAATATCCACCCAGCAGTTGACTTGTCTGAAAGTTACATCTTTTTGATTCCCAAACATAGGAACCAGTTCAAACTGTTTTCTTCACACAAACTAATAATCCAAGAGAATGGATACATCAAAACGGGAGAAATATATTTATGTACTTCCTCTGTAAACAAATGTAAGAGCGTTTAGATCACTATTTTAGTGATCTAAATGCTCTTATTTTTCTTTACAGAGGGAGTATATATCTTTACAGAAGCCACAACCATGCATATACTGTCCTAACCACCCCCCAATAATAAAAACAGTAATTCACCAACATGCAAAACTCCTTATAGCCACTCGCCCACTCCAACTCATTGTTGTCCCATTCCACGCTCCTTTAAGCCCACATAATCTGTGGAACAGTTTAATGATTCATCTTACTTTTCAGTCTTCCAGAATACTGATGACACGAAGACTTCGTGGCATAACTAACAAAAACATAACTCACGTTGCATATTACACATAACACATAGTAATAGAAAAACAAAGTAAATGAAGAAGATCACCCATTCAGTCTTCGTTGGTACCATGATTTGCTTATTGCGGTCAGCAGGCTAACATTCCAACTCGTTACAAATTGGAATATTACAACCCCAAACAGCTCTAACCTAAGCCAAGGTGTTAAAAACTCAAGTTGCCAGTTGCCATTATAAAACACTGATCCATGAAAACTGTGGCCAGCGTGTCATTTGTCGATCACTTCAAACTTTCTAAGCACTTGAAGACCTACACCTGAGGATGTGTTAAACTCTACATTGCAAATTGTAGATGACTCCCCAGTCAACTGAGAAGTCCATGCCATTGCGAAACCAAAAAAAAAACTAAAATAAATATCAATTTAACCCAAATTATCTTCTTATCTGCACCTCATGCACACACCAATTTTTAAGTATACCTTGGCGGAACTATGCTAGTCCCCACACCCCTGTTCAACTCCAGATGATGAAGCTTGGAACTTCAGGAGCAACTGTAGACTTCTGAATTTCAAAGAAATGTCCTTAGCTTCCTAAGCTTATAATTGTAGACTTCAGGAGTAAGTGTTTCAAATTTCACAGGACGTCCTTAATCTTCCAATCGGTCGATGGCAATATTGTATTTTAGATTAAGATTCTGCATTTAGGATCTGAAATGCTCTGTCGACATCTATATTTTTCATAGGAGGTTGAGGAACTACTTTGCAGATTTTAGAAGTGGAATGATAGTGGTGGTCATTACTGAAATTTTTGTCAGCTGTTGGTTGTGAATTTTGAATGTCTGGAGTTTAGGTTTGTATGATTGTGAGACCGTGAGAGTGAGAAGTTGCTGTGACGATGATGTTTGCTCATTCATACCTATTTTGGCTGGTTGTGCAATGACCTATAGTGATCCAGAATTAAGGTTCCTAACACATGGAGACATTTCTGTGTTTGCATTCTGTCTAGCTTCTGTGGAAGTTTATTCCGTGAATCGTACATATTTAGTGATTGACAAACATTCTGCTACCCTCTTAATTTTGTCTTGTTCTTGTGATTTAGGAGCTGAATACTGCAGAAGACTTCATTTCGTTTTACGATGAGATGATACCATTGGTGCAGACATTGCCACAAATCGTATTGCACCGTGAGAAAATATTTTCTGGGCTGCTACGACGAGTAAATATGGCGGCACGATTGTCCCTCGAGCCAATATTCATGTAAGTGGGTCATCATTTCACGAATCTATTTGAATGGAGTGACTTGGTGGTACTTAAAACATGTTATGTGCTGTCGTTTGCCTTTCCATGTTTTTTGGGTTTGGGTCACAGATAGAATGACTGGTATTACACTGAATATTTTCATTGGGGATCTAAGTTAGATGCCGCGTCCCACATTGTTTCCAAAAGCTTTCATGCAATGAAAGCTGGAACGGAACTCAAATTTGACATCCTCTTGGATCATCTGCCAGGACTTGCTGCTTTGGAGTTGTTGTGGACTTGTTTGTATATAGTTGTATGGCTGTTGTATATGCTATATCATGTGTATGTATGCTCTGGTACATAGTTAAATTGAGCTTACTGAACTGAGGCTATGTAATATTTTTGGATCACTTAAACTCTTTTTTGAACATTAACATGTGGGATTTGGGAAAGGTGGGCTGAACTACTTTCTCATGAGTGGATTGGTCGAAATATTGTATCGTCTGCAATCAAACATACTAACTTATTCCTTGCTTATGATGCCAAGCCTGGCCTTCAAAGATTTCAATTGAGTGTCAGCAGGGCTATACTGAACTGCAATGCGCTGGCCCTTGCATGATGCAATATAATGTTTAAACTTCTTTGTTATGTGATACCTAAAGTGAACTTCCACCTA
Source organism: Triticum dicoccoides (assembly GCF_002162155.2). Lineage (NCBI taxonomy): Eukaryota > Viridiplantae > Streptophyta > Magnoliopsida > Poales > Poaceae > Triticum > Triticum dicoccoides. Next base: position 391,843,375 of record NC_041385.1, on the reverse strand, counting down.
GAGTATCCATTTAGTTTGCCAGTCCCATATTTCTGTTTTGATTTTGAAATTTACTGAGGGGATCTTGAATTTCCTTGTTCAGTATTCTGGCGTCATTTTCAAATTTACTGTGGGTATCTTTAATACATAGCTCTGGACTTCAGTATCATGTACTAGAGTCAGCTTGTTCAAATGTTATGTTTGTTATCTACATTCTTGTGTCTTGTTGGTGTTAATTACTATTTTAGCTATTATTGAAGGTCTAAAGTGATTTTTTGTTTACATGCAGGTTAATTGCAGAATTCGCCAGGGATATTCTAGAGGAATTTTTGCCGTGAGTTTCCTAATTCAAATAGTATTAATATTCATCTAGCATGACTGTTTACTTATGGCTTCATACTTCCTTGTTCACTTTGGTGGCCATTCTTATTTGGTTCTTTTTCTTAAGAGGGTTTAAACTTCTTCCCATTTTGTTTATTGCAGGTTTCTAGGAAGACACGCTAGTGCTATTTTGGCTCTCCTTAGTGATGGGGGTGATCGTGACCCTGAAATCCTGGAGCAGGTAGAATATCTTATTATTCTGATTTTAACATATTGTGGTTCAGTAAGACATAATGGTGTGTTGCATTTCAGGTCTTCACATCTTGGTCACGCATAATGATGTACTTGCAGAAGTATCTAGTAAAAGACGTTGTTCAGATTCTCAGGTTAGTTTTTGTCTGCAAGAAATGAGATCTACGTACGTTTTTAAAACTCGAACCCATTTTATTATCTCTTCACCAGGATAGAGTAAGCAACTTGCGTCTATCATTTTTTCCACCATCAAACTTACTGCAAATTCTTTATCATCTCTGAAGGATCACATCTCCGCTGAGATTTTTCCCAAAGGATTATGTGAGAGAATTTATGGCTGAATCTGTTTCATTTTTGCTGAGGAATGCACGTAACGATCAACTAACACAAGGTATTGTTTTATTTTTTTTCTCTCCTTCTCTGAACTGGATAGCATGTTTAACCGTGGGAATAGTCCCGCCTTTGCTCGATTAGAGAAGAGTGGTGATGCTTCTGCCTGCCTACTGTGCGATGATAGTGTAAATCTTGTCTCCAATTTGGTGGATTACCAGACTTCTGAGTTTAATCTTTCTTAGCATTAGCTTCATATTGTATGCAATCAGTGGCTTATTTTTGTTGAGGCACATTATTTTATGTAAGAGTCATATCTAGAACACTTCCTTTGTGAAATACATATTGTTCGCTTCAGCCCCACCAGTTAAGCCAGACACTCTAAACTCAGCCTCCAAGTATTTATATTTTTGGGTTGGGAAGCGCAGGTGTGGGGAATGCTGCTATGATGCCAGACCTTGTTATGAGGTATATTATCTTCTGTTATATTAACTACCTTTATCCCCCCCTTTTGTTTTTTAGGTTTAAGGAAAGCTCTGTTTGAGGCTGCTAAAAAATCGTCACCTATACGGATAGACGGGGTGACTGCGTTGTTGTGGCACGTAATGAGAGGAACTTACACAAAGCTTCACTCAAGAGCTGGAAATGTCATGGAGTTCTTGTTGAGCAAGTCAATACTTACCACTATCGACAATAAATTCCCAGATGGTCAGATAACATTTTGTAGACGATGTACTGTTGTAATTTTTATGCCCATTAGCTGCATTGCCTTGTACTTCCACTGATCCTATATGTTGATTTTTTTTATTGGCTACCTCATTATCATCTCAGTTTAATTGAACTGTACACATCTATTGTTGATTCACTGAGTTAGATTTGTCTACCATTCTAACCATGATTTAGTAACTGAAAATGTCGTTTGTGAATTATACGAATGTCGATGTTTGTATTGCAAATGGCTATTTTCGTTTATATTGTCATCATTATTCAGTAATGTAATCATTGGATTAATACAATATGCAGGGTCTTCTACTACTCGTGAGGTCATAACTGGTGTTATCCATAGATTATGCAACGAAGTGGATCAGAAAGAGTTGGCGTTGATATATACTTGCTTGTTTAAAGAAATCAAAAGCTGCATTAAGGATGATTGTTTGGGGCACTTGAAACACATGATTGATTTTCTTACATTTGCTCTAGAAAACAGCAAGCAGAGTGATATGCTTGGTAAGTGCTTGTCTCACCATCCATATGCTTTTTATTGTTTTGAGTTCTGTTGGTAGTTTTAATTAGAATATCTTTCTGTATTTTCCCCCCTTTTCAGACAAGGCTGATGTTCTTGAACTTGTTAAGTTGCTGATCCATAAGTATGTTAGGCCTGGTAGCAGGACAGGAGAATCTTCTTCATCTGAGTTTCTTGGGAGTATCTTGGACTTTCTTCTTTGTGTTTTGGATGTTCCAGTTATTTCTTGCAATTTATCCATCATATACGCCCCTGTATTTGAACTAACCAATTTGAGGTAAATTATGCCTGTAGAACCCATAGTCATATTATTTATATTCCAAAAGCAATCTAGCACAGCTCACGGTTTAATTCTGACGTTTCAGCGCGGTTGCCTTTATGAAAAAGCTTTTCATGAAAGGCCCACAAATTATAAAAGCTTTTGGGAGGCAGATACTGAGGTATGCACTAGTAATTGTTGTTGTACTTTAAATAGTACCTGTACAATTCCACACATGAAGATTTGACCCTGCAATTTGATGCCTTGCAGTGCAATGGATAATATTCTTGAGATTTCACCCGAGGAAGTTCTCTTTATCCTTCTGCATTTATTTAAGAAAGCAACAGATGGAGTAACTCCCCATGACATTGATGGTAGTCATCTTGATCGGGAGAAGAAAGTGTATAAGTTCTGTGATTCAAATGTCCGTTTATGGATAAAGTTTGTAGATGATATAGTCAAGACAGGCAATCATTCGAGTAATCTGGTCAGTGTAAAGGAAGCTGCTATACTATGGGGATCTGTTCGCTGCTACTCAAATGTTAAAGAAGCCCCTCAAGATAGTTTAGCAATGCTGAATAAGTTTATTCGCAGCCTTGATCTGTTACTTGAGGTGGAAGAAGGTGATTGTACTTGAAGATTTATGTACTTTGTTACATTAACCATCTGCAGTCTTCTGAAAAGGCACAATTTTTGTCTACATGCAGATAGCATTAGTGGTCTTCTGAAGAATACCTGGAGAAGTCTACTCGGTGCAGCATTATTATCGTACCATGAACTACTGCTGGTTAACGTCGGTAAAAAATCAGAATTAAGTTTCTTCCTATCTCTTGCCAAGAGGCACAGCACATGTCCGCAAGTACTCTCTGCTGTAGCTGAATATTTGGATTCCCTACATGGGTAAAGTTATTTCTGCTCTAACTTTCTACTCCCTCTGTCTCAAAATATAAGACGTTTTTTGACACTTATATTTTGAGACAGAGGGAGTACTTATTTTGATCAATTTTCACGGTTATTCAATTCTCTTTGTTTGTTTCTGTGAGCAGAGCAACTTCCCTGGGGATGACGGAAGAATTCGATCCACAGAATCTCTTGAATTCATTCTGTATCTTTGGTGCTAGCTTGAGCAGTCCAAATAAGAATGTCCGGGTTTTGACATTGAGGATTTTATCTTATTATGCAAAGATGGATCAACGCCTAGGCTCAGATGATGAGCGGCCACATAAGAGGCGAAAAGCAGAAGATTCTGCAGAGGAAACTCTTGAACCTAAATACACTAATGTACGTTCTGGCAGCTAATATTTCACTTGCTATTTGCTGTTTTTATTCTAACATCTCCCTTGAAATCAGGTTGTCGATACTCTTCTCGCTGTTGAATCAACTCCAGTTTCAGTATCTACTAGCCGCAAAATTGCTATCTTCGTTTCTCGGATACAAATGAGTCTATCTTCTAATACGGTTCATGATGATTACATACCTCTTCTCTTGCATGGGATTATTGGCATCTTATACAATCGATTTAGTGATCTGTGGCCACCAGCACTGGATTGTCTTGCTGTCCTTGTTAGCAAACACAAGGATCTTGTCTGGAGTCAGTTTATTCAGTTTATTGCAGTTTACCAGTCAAAGGGTCTAACCGTGAGAAACCAAGAGAAGCTGCAAGCTGTGTCCCACCCAGAATGTATGTCTCATCCATCTGTAATTTTCTGTTTGTATTTTCTTCTATGTAAACCCACCCCTATGCTCCATTTACCTTTGTTCTCATTCACTGCATGTTTCATTTTGAGTTTCTCCTGTCCATCTCTTGTATTGCTGTATTTCTGACTCTATTTATGTTAAAGAAGACAAATAGAAAGAAATAATTTTTATTGCTCTATATGGGAGTTGATGAGTATGTTGAGACACTGTGGCTTTGCATCCCATTGTGTTGAGACTGTTGTGCTTGTGCCTCTGTCTTGGTAAACTGCACATATAGCTTTTCAAGCTTTCACCAAGTTTTTATTTCCTACTAATTGGCCTTAGGAGACCCAAACTTGTGAAACGATGCTTGCTGGATTGATTAACTGTTATGGTATTTGGGTGTCAATAAGCATGCAACAGTAGTGACTGCAGAATCGAGTCCGGAATGATGATATACGAGATAGAGTTGGGGTAGCACCAATTGAGGAGAAGCTTGTCCAACATCGTTTGAGATGGTTTGGGCATATTCAGCGCAGGCCTCCAGAAGCTCCAGTGCATAGCGGACGGCTAAAGCGTGCGGAGAATGTCAAGAGAGGGCGGGGTCGACCGATTTTGACATGGGAGGAGTCCGTTAAGAGAGACCTGAAGGATTGGAGTATCGACAAAGAGCTAGCTATGGACAGGGGTGCGTGGAAGCTTGCTATCCATGTGCCAGAGCCATGAGTTGGTTGCGAGATCTTATGGGTTTCACCTCTAGCCTACCCCAACTTGCTTGGGACTAAAGGCTTTGTTGTTGTTGTTGAGTAGTGACTGCAGACCTTTTGTTTGTTATGGACTTATGGTTAAGTAATTATCTTGAAGTCAAGTTTATGTGCTTAAGTGCTTTTACCATTTCTTATTTCAATCTTTGATTTTTGCAGCTATTATTGACTGCTTCAGCTTATATCTTGCTACGGATTTTGATTATACACCCCTTGAGACGATTGCTACACTATTGCTTCAAGCCCTCCAAAAGATACCTGATGTTGCTGAGTCTTGCTCTCGACATGTCGTTCCATTATTTCTAAACTTCATGGGCTATACCGATGGCAGCATCACTAGGTATTTATGGAAGACATTGTTTGTGCAGCTCAGACTTGAATACTGAATCTCCAATCCTTATTAATGCCCTTTTTAATCTTGATTTTGACAGTGTCCATTCATATATGTCTGACAAGTGTAAAGGCAAACAATGGAAAATGATTCTAAAAGAATGGCTGAACTTGTTGCGAGCAATGCGCAATGCTCGATCACTGTCCCAGAGCAAGATTATTCAGGAAATATTAACTGAAAGGTTTGTGAATTTTGTAATGTTGCTAATATGAATTTCCTGCGTGTGAGGTGCTGCATGGAAATTTGACTAATTAACATTTATTGCCAGGGTCCTCGATGAGAGTGATCCTGATATACAGGCAAAAGCATTGGATTGCATTCTGAACTGGAAGGATGAATTCCTAATCCCATACAGTCAAAACCTTAAGAATCTGATCGGCTTGAAAACTCTCCGTGAAGAACTCACCACGTGGGCAGTTTCACATGACTCTTTATCTATCCAGAAATGTCACAGAAGTCATGTTGTTCCTTTGGTTATTCGTGTGTTAACACCTAAAGTAAGAAAACTGAAGCTGCTTGGTTCTCGAAAGGTTGGTATCTTTAGTTAGCAAAAGAAATATTTGCATTTTAGTTCACGTGAAAGCTAACTTCCATACGTTTTGTATTGTTGTGCAGCACACGGGGGTTAGCCATCGAAAGGCCATTCTCCGTTTCCTTCTGCAGTTTGATGCAAAGGAGCTTCAGCTCTTTTTCTCGTTACTACTAAAGTCCTTGATCCCTGGGAGCCTTCAACTTGAAATGTTCTCTTGTCAGTCCGGCAACCTACTTGAAAGTATTTCTGATGCCATGGGAACTTCGTCCAGCATCTGTCTAGAGAGTCTTACATGGAAAAGGGCAAATGGTTTTCTTCATTTAGTTGAAGAGATTTTTGGTACTTTCGGCATGACACATATAGGTCCATTTCTTAATGCTCTATTGATCATTGTTGTTCGGTTGCTGGAGAGTTGCATGCGGAATCTTGGAAACAGCAGCGATGAGAAAGATCCTTGTAAACAATCAAATCACCCTGATAATGGTTGTTCCAATGACCAGGAAGCTGACAATTCCATAGATCTGAATGAATGCCCAAATGAGATGACAGTAGCCGACGATACTGAGGTGTGTCACGTTATATAAACATCACCTGCAAAAATATGCAGTGCTGTCACCTTTAATATTGGTTTAGTTATTACAGATCTGTACCATGTTGTTTGTCAGAACTACCAAATAGCTGTTCTGTTCTTCCTGGAAAAAAATTGTTGATGATTTTCCCAATTTAATCTAGAAGTATCTGATATTTTAGGGAAAAACTAGTTAAACATATTTTATGGCATATAATAAGTGTAGTTACTACTGTTTGATATGATGGTTCTGTCAAAGTCTTACTCAAAGTTATCGTATGTGTACCCGTCATTATTTCTCTGATCAAAGTAGCATACACTGTGTTGACAAATCATGAATATCTTCTCTGTTACTGTTTGTGATGATGGTTCTGTCAAAGTCTTACTCAAAGTTATCGTGTGTACCCGTCATTATTTCTTCGATCAAAGTAGCGTACACTGTGTTGACAAATCATGAATATCTTCTCTGAACTAATCCCTGTCTCACTCTTTTATGCAGGCAAGTGCCTCAGTCAAGCAGTTAAAGGATCTTAGGTCCTTATGTATTCGAATCGTTTCCTTGGCACTCGGTCAGTATGAAAGTCATGACTTTGGAGAATACTTCTGGAGTACTTTTTTTGCTTCTGTGAAACCTCTGATTGACTGCTTCAGACAAGAGGCTGGCAGTAGTGAGAAACCGAGCTCTTTATTTTCTTGCTTCATGGTTATGAGTCAGAGCCCAAAATTAGCACCACTATTAGGGACTAATAACCTTGTACCGGCTATATTTTCTATTTTGACTGTGAGGACTGCGTCAGAATCTATCACCTCCTATGCACTTGAGTTTATTGAGAATCTATTGAGGCTGGATAATGATTTGGAGCAGCAAGAAGATCACTCGGTGAAGAAAATTCTTGCTCAACATATGGATGTTCTTCTCAACAGTCTCCATGATTTTGTTAATTATCGCAAAGAACTTCACAGGTATATGCTTTTGTTTGTGTGGAGTCTGACAAATGGCACTGAATTGCTCATGTCTTCTTCTTATTGTATTGATCTATTTTATGGTCAAGCATCTCTTATGAGTAGTCAGGGCCTTAAAGTTGTCTTCTTGGTAACTCACATACCATCATTCCCTCGATGCGATTCACTGCATGTTTTTTTCTTTTGAAAACTCTGCTTGGACCTTATCCATATTGTTTGGAGAGAAACTATGAACTTCAAGAAAAAGAACTCACTACACCACTAAAGTTATTTTGGTTCGAGCACTTCTCTCGAGTTCAGTTGAACATGTTAGTGGAAGATACAAATTAGTGACATCAATTGTGCATTGTTCGGGGCATTCTGTTTCTTGCCTGGAGGTGCCTCACATTGAAGTTATTACTCATTTTTGGAGCTTATGTTCAGAATGTTCCTTTTGATTTGTACAGGAGATCTGGGAGATGGCTTGGGCAACGTGAACTTAGGTTGTTTAAACTATTGCTAAATTACATCACAGATCCTTCAGCTGCAGAGCATGTTGTAGATCTCGTCCTTCCGTTTTTTAGTAAGAAGGATTTGAACTCTGGTAAGCCTATCTTCAAGTCAAGTTTATCCTGTGCACACATCTGATTTGTATTTCAACATGCACAAATGGGACATGAGATCATCATTATTTTTCACCTCGCTTGCAACATTCTAGGCTTCTAGCACCCTTGACATGTTTTGCCCTCTTCTGTATCATGTCTTCTATACAACAGATGAGTGTCTGGAAGCTCTACATGTTGTAAGGGGAATAATACAAAATCTACGACATGGTGTGTGTGTAAAAATTGTAAATGCACTCAATCCATTGCTTGCGACTGTTGGACTCGAGCAGCGGCTATGTATCTGTGATATTTATGATGGGCTTTCATTGCATGAGTCTTCAATGTCCTCTCTGGTAATTATTGCTTTTCTTGTGATGTAATGTCATCTGAGTCAGCTTTGCCCCAGTATCTGTTCCTTTCCTATTTACAGTCTTAGTTGTGATAGTTGGTCCTTCTTACAGGCTCGGTTACTGCAAGATCTGAATGCGGTTTCAACCTCAGAACTAGGTGAACTAGATTATGACAGGAGAATCAGAGCATATGATACGGTTCAGCCGCAGTTATTTCACGGCATGCAAGAAGAACATATAGGTGCCATATTATCTCACTGCGTGTATGATATGTCATCCGACGAGCTAATTTTCCGGCAAAGTGCATCCAGGGCTCTTCAATCATTCCTGGGATTCTCTGCATCAGTTATGAACAGTGACCCCGGCGGCTCTGTTGAAACAGCCACTGTTAAACCTGGAGACAATAATTCCAGAAACATTTGCACGAAAGGCCGTATTCAACAAATATTAGAGAGAACTTACCTTCATAATATGGGAACAGCGATGTCTAAAGACATATCAGTTCAAAAGGTGTAAATTCTGGCTACCTTTTGTATAAACTATATGATGTTACTAACTAAAAAGAAGAAATTAATGCTTCTGTAATTTCAGGAGTGGATCATTTTACTTCGGGAGATGGTCTATAATTTTGATCATGTACCATCCTTAAACTCCTTCAGGCCTCTCTGTAAAGACGATCTGGATGACGATTTTTTCCACAACATAATTCATTTACAGGTAACTTTACTCAATTCGTTCACCTCAGAGTCTAAAGTTCCAAACAAATAACAGTAGTTCTTATTTGTATGGTCGTATCCATTAATGCAGGCTGGTAAAAGATCCAAAGCGTTATCTCTTTTCAGGCAGGCAATGAAAGATACCAACTTTTCAGAGGTAAATATTAAATATTGCCAAGTTTTATTGGTGGAATACGTATCAGATGAAATGAATAGCTGCCACAGATGACTGCCTATTTGTTTGAATGTTTAGTTCAAAGTTCAGTCCGTCAATGACTATATCTTTTGCTATTGATTGCCATAATGGGTGTTTGTGGGGTGCATCTCACCCCATTTACTATGAAATAGCACATTAACAACCATGGTGCAATGTGCACTATCTTGCTTGGCTGCAGGATTATTTCTTCTTGGCTTTATGAAGCTAATATTGCTCATTAGTTCCCACACAATATTAGCTGGCACAACAAATTCAAATGGATGAAGCATCTGATTCATGTTGTCTCCTTTTTTAATCCACTAACTTCAATTCTTCTGCTTTTGGTTTAGGACGTGACTATGAAAGTCTTTGTTCCACTGTTTTTCAATATATTTTTTGATGTCAAAGCTGGGAAGGGTGAACATGTAAGAGATGTATGTTTGGATACACTTTCTTCTGTTGCTGCCAAAGTGCAGTGGGAGCATTACAGAACAATATTGATGAGATGCTTCCGTGAGTTGAGTCTCAAGCCTGATAAGCAGAAAGTCATTTTGAGGCTAATATGTGCTGTGTTAGATGTGTTCCATTTCATGAAACCCGCAACTGATATCTCGAGTAATTCTGATGGTATGATTGGAGCTTCTCATTCTTCCGTTACATTCTCCTCAACCATAATCTCATTGGAGAAGCAACAATACCTGCGGAAGGTAGTATTTCCACAGGTCCATAAGTTATTAGGAGCCGATCCAGAGAAAGTCAATGTAAGCATAAACCTGGTAGCACTCAAAATACTCAAGTTACTACCGGTGGATTATTTTGAGTCACAACTTTCAAGCATCATACATCGAATCTGCAACTTTCTCAAGAATCGTCTTGAAAGCGTACGTGATGAAGCAAGGTCAGCTTTAGCTGCATCGCTTAAGGAACTTGGGATTGGTTACCTGCAGTTTGTGGTCAAGATATTGAGGGCGATACTGAAAAGGGGTTACGAGCTACATGTTCTGGGCTACACCCTTCATTTTTTATTATCAAAAACTGTGACTGCTGAGATGAATGGTAGTCTTGACTATTGCTTACAAGATTTGTTGTCTGTAGTTGAGAGTGATATACTTGGAGATATTGCAGAGCAAAAGGAAGTTGAAAAGATTGCCTCCAAAATGAAAGAGACAAAGAAGAGAATGTCATTTGAGACTCTTAAGTTGATTGCTCAGAGTATTACATTCAGGACACATTCTTCGAAATTAATCTTGCCAATTTCTGCACATCTTCGGAAGCACCTTACTCCAAAATTAAGAACGAAACTTGAGGCGATGTTACACAGTATAGCCTTGGGGGTTGAGTGCAACCCATCAACTGAAACTTCAAACTTATTTATATTTGTTTATGGCCTTGTTGAGGATACCATTGAAGGGAATGAATCTCAGCGCAAAAAGAATATGGAATCTGGTCCTGGTCAAAAAAACATTCTCAGAATGAATTTCCTAGAACTTGGCGAGAGTGGGTTACAAAATTCCTATATATTTACCAGGTTTGCACTTTCTTTGCTGCACAATCGGTTGAAGAGCATCAAGCTGCACAAGGAAGATGAGCAACTATTGTCTATGTTAGATCCTTTTGTCAACCTTCTGGGAAAATGCCTGAGTTCCAAGTATGAAAGTGTCCTTTCTGTCACTTTTAGATGTCTTGCCATGTTGGTGAAACTTCCTTTGCCATCTCTCAAGGACAATGCAAATTCTATCAAGAGTGTACTAATGGAGATTGCTCAGAGAACTGGAAATTCTAATGGCCATTTGGTCACATCTTGTTTGAAACTACTTGCTCATTTGCTTAGAGGATTTAGGATTTCACTTTCAGATGATCAACTCCAGATGCTTGTCCGTTTCCCTATTTTTGTTGATCTCCAGACAAACCCATCACCTGTTGCCTTGTCGCTTCTGAAAGCAATTGTCAAAAGAAAATTGGTTTCCCCTGAGATTTATGATATTGTAGTTGGGATAGGAGAATTGATGGTTACAACTCAAACAGAGTCTATACGTCAGCAATGTATGCAAATTCTGCTACAGTTTTTTCTAAATTACCCACTCTCAGGGAAGCGCTTACAACAGCATATTGATTTTTTCCTGACAAACCTGAGGTATGCATGAATCCCCAACAGCTACTACTAGCCTTTGGCACTGCGTGTGTGACATACTAACTCTACGAAAATTTGCAGTTATGAGCATGCATCAGGAAGAGAAGCGGTGCTCCAAATGCTCCACGATATTCTTACCAGATTCCCTCAGAGGATTATTGATGACCAGGGTCAAACTTTTTTTCTTCATCTGGTAGTTGCCTTGGCAAATGAACAGCACCAGAAGGTGTCTTCTTTGATTGTCGTAGCAATCAAGAAGCTGTTAGGGCGCATTGGTGATCAGGGAAAGAATTCTATTTTTGAGTACTCTCTTTCCTGGTACACTGGTGAAAAACAGAATTTGTGGAGCGCTTCAGCCCAGGTTAATGGTTATTACCTTTATGATCTCTCAAACACTATATGCAACGAATTTGAAATCGTCTTGCAAATGGTGCTCTCAATTCGTTTTCACATATTTGGAGGGCATAGAAGCACTTCCATCTGTGATTATTGCATTTATTTAGTTTTTCTTTTTCATGAACTGAAGAAGTCTCATTGTATTTTACAGGTTATTAGTCTACTTATTGGGAATCGCTCATTAGGAATTGGTAAACATCTTGAAAGTATTTTGGCTGTTGCGAAGCGAATAATGGAATCTTCTTGCACCGCTTCTGGAGGAGTACAACTAGACTTAACTGGGGAAACTGATCTGCCATTTTGGAAAGAGGCTTACTGTTCTATTCTAATGATGGATAACTTACTTGAACAGTTTCCAGAGTTGTATTTCAAACAAAATACAGAGGTATGTATGATTACCTTTTGAGCACTACTAGATGTTATCATGTGTTCTTTTTACTAGCTGTTGCAGTGCTCTTAATAGTTTATTTCCAGAAATGTCATGTTTTGCTATTGATGTAATGCTATATTCCTTGACTGAAAGCAAACCCTTTAATTGCAGCTGTACTAAGCATTCTTTCTGTCTGTATCTTATCATGATTATTTTACTAGCTGTTGTGGTGCTCTTATTGTCATTTCACAGCTGGTGTAATACTATGTCCCTTCACAGAAAGCAAACCTTGTTCATGGCTAACTTGCAGAATAGCAGAAACAGAGTTCTGTAGCCAACTCATACTCCACATCCCTTAAGGGTGTGTTTGGTTGTAGAACCAACAGCCTGTTTGGTAACCTTTGGAAAGGGAGTTCACACGAGGGAGTTCATCGAGGGAGTAGGCGTAGGAAGTAGAATTTTACTCCCATTCTCTTGTTTGGTATATGATGGGAATTAGTTTGGGATGAAAGTCTGCCCATGAATTAACAGGGTCCCCCATGGGAAGAAATTGATGGGAATTGGCACCCTCAACTCCCATTCCCCTTCCCACTTAAGCTCCCATTCCCTCCAAACAATCAGTGGACTTTTATTCTCCTTACCCTTCAACTCCCATTCCGCATCTTTAATTCCCACCGAACAAACACGCTGCAAGTGAAATGAAATGTAATGGTTCCGTTCCACTGTAATGGAGTGGTTCTGTCTTCGTGTTTGGTAGAGCTAATGAGATGGAATGGAATGGTTCCGTCTCGGTGTTGGTTAGAGAAGTAGGATGTAATACGTGCTACTAATTATTACTTATTTCCAAGTGCTAGTACCAGTGGTAAACATCATTTAGCAACTATTAAATTCGTATCAACCAGTAATGGTACTAAGCACCAACAGCAGCGCATCATCAACTAGTAATAATTCGTATCAATCAGGGTGGAAGGAAGCGAGGGATTGATTTCTTGCGATGCTCTCGCCGTCAAAATTCAGTAGTACTCGTATCAATTCAGGCAAATCAATCAACTAGTAATAATTAGTACCAACGGCAGGGACGATAGGAACAAGGCGCAGGAGAAGAAGATCCACCAGCCCGTCGGGATGACGCGGTGGTCAGCGACGACGAGAGGAACAGGAACAGCGGCAACGGCGTCCTGCTCTCTGATGATGTTGCTCCGCTGGCTGCTAGCCTGCCGCCCGTTGCTAGGTCGTAGCCACACCGCCGATAACTCACCGCTGGCCCGTTGCTAGGTCGCTACCAAGCTACTGCTGCACGCCATGGGAGAGGGGAGTTGGCGGGGATGTGAGGGACAGCCGGCGCCGGAGCGCGAGGTGGTTTGGCCGGCGGCGGCTCAGATTGAGAAAGGAAGCGGCGCTGAGAGTGAAAGGCGCGAGAGGGGGGCGGCGCTGAGAGGGAGAGGCGCGCGACAGAGGTGGTTCCGCGTCGTCCGCTCGTTTTCGAGGAACTACCCGGTTCCGCATAAACAGGGAATATGCCGTTCTCTGGAACGTATGGGTTCTGGTTCCTTCGACGAACTAAACACGGGAATGGGCTCTGGGGACGGAACCGACCCATTACATTCCACCCCATGACAGGAACTAAACACACCCTAAGATCGCTACCCCTTGACTGCCCATACATTTTTGTGCTACCATGACACACTTTACTTGCAGGCGATATGGATGACAATTTGCAAGCTGCTGATACATCCCCATTCGAAGTTACGCATTTATTCTAGCGCTCTGGTATCCAAGTATTTTGCTTCAGTAGAGCAGAGGAAAAAAGAGAAGTTGGATGTCACATCATCGTTCCTTGTCCAACCAAGCAGGCTATTCCTAATTGCTACTGCTTTCTTGAAACAGTTGAGGATGGAGCTAAGTGATACTGCAGAAAATAAGAAAATTGTACACAATCTTGCATACTCAATCTGTAACTTGCATGTGTTGGTTAAGCAAACAACTTCATCGCATCAGTTTTGGTCTAGCCTTGGTTCTTGTGATCATGGTGCCTTCCTCGAGGGTTTTGAATTGCTTGGTTCAAGAAAAGCAAAGAACACATTTCTCCTCTGCACTGCCTCTTGCACTGACGTAGATGGATCTGGCCTTGACAGCAGTGAAGAACTTGCATCTTTCTTTGTTTCTTCTCTCCTGAAGAAAATGGGAAAAATTGCAATGCAGATGGAGGACACACATGTAAGCACCATATCATCATCACACAAGTCAATAAGTCATTGGCTGTTGCAAATACTATTCCCGTGATTGCATATGATATTTAATACTTACTGTATATTTTCTTTGTTTGCAGATGAAGATCGTGTTCAGTTGTTTCAGTACGATTTCATCAAAACTAAGCACTGAAGCTGAATTTTCAACCTATGCTGTTCACATGTTGGCCCCATTGTACAAAGTTGCTGAAGGATTTGCTGGGAAAGTCATCAGTGGTATGATCCTTTTCTTCATATAAATGGGGGGATGTTGCGTATTTTTGTACCAATTTCCTGTTTTTCTGTTCCCTTTGCTTTTGAGGTTAACTTTCTTGGCCAAAACTTGTGCTACTGCCAAATGAGACATGCCATTTTTTTCCACAGCTTACATGTAATCTTGCCTAAGGTATAATAACATTTTGCTGTGTTGCTTTATAGATGAAGTTAAGCAGTCAGCAGAGGTGACCAGGGACAAACTACGTGATCTCATTGGTGTTGAGAAATTTGTGGAAATTTACAACAGTGTCCGGAAGGACCTGAAAGCAAAGAGGGAGAGCAGAAAGCAGGCTGAGAAGCTTGTTGCAGCGGTCGACCCAGCGCGGCACGCCAAGAGGAAGTTGCGTATGTCTGCCAAGCACCGAGAACACAAGAAGCGGAAGATAACAGCGATGAAGATGGGAAGGTGGTTGAGGTAGTTTTTGTTGGTGCTAGCTTCAAGCAGAGGCAAGTTGTATAGCGTTCACTTCTGCGCGGCAATGTCGTTCTGCTTTTGGACTTCGAAATTTGGGCTAGATGGCTGGCAGAAATTTTTTGTATGCTTATGTATACATGCATATATCAATCAAGTTACGCTATACCATTGCAGTTTTTTTTTTGAGATGGAACACTCGTATTCCATTACGACACGGCCTGATCGCCGGTCACCGCACTGATTACATCATCAGGATAGCTAGTGAACCACTCTCTGTGGTCACCATGAGCTAGTCCCGCACCCTTATTAGCCAGCACATGCGCCGGCCTATTACAGGTTCTGGCCGCATACGCCACACGAGCCTCTATGAAAAGAGTTTGGAGTTTGAACCTAATGTCGCTAAATATGACACCCAGCGGTGCAAGATCATAGGCATTAGATGTAGTAGCTTGCTTGAGCACCAGACAGTCAGTTTCAAAGATTGCCCGACCCACACCAAGGCGGTCCGCCGTCGCTACAGCCTGAGCGAGGGCAAAAGTTTCAGCATGCAAGGCATCAGCAAAATCATGTTTACCCCCAGCGGCTGCAAACTGAATATCCCGCTCATCATCTCTGCAAATAAGGCCCCATCCCCCGGCTCCAGACCGGTCATAAAACGTAGCGTCGGTGTTGATCTTAACCATATGACTTGGAGGCTTTGTCCATGTTTGCTGTTGAACTACTGTGCTCTTCGGCTTGGGCACCAGGAATTCTTTCCATTCGTTTGCATGGTGCTGCACTGTGTAACGAAAGGCCTCAACCTCCATTCTTTGTTCACCATGGTTGCCTTTGTTGCGTTCTGTCCACCAACACCAGAGGAGAGCTACTGACAGCAACAAACGCTCTTGTGGCAGACTGAATATAAATGCTATACATTCCTTGGCCGAGTTGCATTCGACAAGTCGAAGTCTGACATCCTCAAGTAACAAGGCACGGCATCTCTGCTTAACCATTTTGCACTTGACGAATAGATGCCCTCCATCTTCGAAAAAAATTCCACAGACCGCGCACCTGGTGTCTAAATCTACACCCCGTCTGTTAATGTTCACATACATAGGATGGTTGTTGTGAGCAAACCTCCAGAGGAAATGATGTACACGCGGCGGGCAACGAATTTTCCACAGTGCTCTGAACAGCTCAGCGTTTTGATTAGCAACCACAGAACTATGGCCCTATTGCCTTATGGCCTCATTTTTTTGCATCTGTACATGGATTTTGTATGCCGACTTGACCGAAAAAACCCCTTTACTGTCGAAATGCCAGGCTATAAAGTCTTCCGCTTGGTCACAGATAGGGATGCGGAGGATATGCTGAACATCATCGTGGTGGAAGCAGTTCGTAACCAAGTCTGTGTCCCAACTGCCTGTGATCGGATCAAGCAATTCAGAAACTTTGGAGAACAAATGTGAGCCCCGATACGAGGCCGGTCTGCGAGTAGTCCCTCTTGGGATCCACGGGTCTTCCCAGATCCTCACCTTAGACCCATCTCCGACTCGCCAAATGATCCCTTCTTTAATTACTTCCAGACCTTTGAGAACACTCCGCCACACATAACTCATTCCCGTCACTGGTTCAGCATCTAGCAAACTCCCACTTGGGTAGTACTTGGCTCGCAACACTCGCGCACAAAGTGAGTCTGGTGCCTGGAGTAATCGCCATCCTTGCCGAGCCAACATGGCCATGTTGAAGGAGTGCAGGTCCCGAAATCCTAGCCCACCTTCCTCCTTTGACAACTTCATTTTTTCCCATCCTACCCAATGCATTTTCCTCTCCTCTGCCTGTTGGTTCCACCAGTATCGGCATATGAATTGGCTTATGTCATCACACAGGGATCTAGTGAGATCGAAACAGCCCATAGCATACGTCGATATAGCCTGTGCGACTGCTTTGACATACACCTCCTTCCCTGCCATGGACAAGCATCTCTCCATCCCTCCGTGAAGTCTGCTCATTATACTATCCTTTATGTATGCAAAGCATCTCTTGACCGACTTCCCAATGTATGTTGGCAGCCCCAAATATTTTCCTCTCATTGATTCAGCACCAAGTTGCAATTCTTGTAATAACAGGTTTTTGGCGCTTTGCTTTGCATTGCTACTGAACATCACAGAGGACTTTTCTCTATTGATGACCTGACCCGAGCTTTCCTCATAGACTTGTAAAATTTCACTGATGGCCTGTACACTTTGCAGTGTGGCTTCCATGACCAGTAACGAGTCATCGGCAAAAAGGAGATGGCTAACCCGAGGCGCTGTTGGAGCAAGCTGTATACCGCGGATGCGTCCTTCCGCCTCTGCATGATTTAGTAATGCTGAAAATCCCTCAGCACAGATGAGAAAGAGATATGGTGAGATCGGGTCACCCTGTCTCAGCCCACGACCAGGAACAATATATCCAGTTAAGTCCCCATTCACTCTGAACCGGTAGGTGACTGTCGTTACGCACTTCATTATAAGTTACACAAACTCCTCCGCGAAGCCCATCCGTGTCATCATCCCTTCCAGAAATGGCCATTCGACGCGGTCGTAAGCTTTGCTCATGTCTAGCTTGAGAGCCATATAAACATCCTTTCCACTTCTCTTTCTCCGCATGAAATGTGTCATTTCGTAAGCCAATATTGTGCTGTCCGAGATCAAACGCCCTGGGACGAAAGCACTCTGATTAGGCGAAATGAGCTCATCCAAGATCATCTTGAGCCGGTTGGCAAGGACTTTGGAGACAAGTTTGTACACCACGTTGCATAGGCTAATAGGGCGAAGATCCTTAATCCGATTTGGGTTCCGAACCTTTGGGATGAGTACAACAATAGTTTCATTCCATCCCTCCGGTATACTGCCGCCCTGCAACACGTGGAGGACTTCTTGCACCACTACTTCCCCCACCGTACCCCAAAATCTCTTGTAGAATACTGCAGGCATACCATCAGCCCCTGGGGCCTTCAGGTCACCCATATCATCCAGTGCATTCTTTATCTCCTGGGCTGTGTATTCATTCCGGAGAAAAGTGTTCATTTCGGGTGTGACTCGCAGTTGAACATGTTGAAGAACTTCTTCAATGTTTGTACCTGCCATGGGGGTAAACAAGCCAAAGAAATGATTAGAAACGAGGGCCTTCAAACCCTCCTCCTCTTCTACCTCCACCCCATCATCTCCTCTTAGCTTTGTGATTCGGTTGGCTCTCTTCCGTGTCGAGGCAAAACCATGAAAGTACTCCGTATTTCGATCTCCTTTCGTCAGCCAGCCCACATGAGCCCTCTGTTTCCAAAACACATCAAGTTGTTCCTCAAGACGACCGAGCTTGAAACGCAATACTTGTTCTTTTCTCACTGCCGCTTCTGATAGGTCTCCTGTACGGCTCTCCTCGAGTTCAGCCCTTAGCTTTTTTATCCTCTTCTGCAGGTCACCCAACACTTCCCTGCTCCACTTGTCTAAACTCCTGGACACACACTTAAGTCGTTCCATCACACGGCCATCGCCTTTCCTTGCTGCGTCCTCCCACGCCTCCGTCACCAGTTGCTCACAATCTTCCTCAAGAAGCCAGCGTGCCTCAAACCTTTTGTTTAAATTGTTCGGTGGTGGTCTCCTTCTTTGGGCCGCACCATGTACGTCGAGAATAACTGGGCGATGGTCAGAGTGTTCAGGGCAACCGTTCCGCACCTTGTAACCTGGAAAACGCATACACCATTGTGGATTTGCAACAGCCCTGTCCAGGCGCTCACGAATATAACCATCCAAACGGAAATTATTATTACGCCAAGTAAATACGTCCCCCTCGAAACCCAGGTCGTTTAGGTTACAAAAGTTTAAAGCATCATGAAAACGATCCATTTGGCTGTGAGCTCTGGGCACCCCTCCTTGCTTCTCAAAGTTGTATAGGATCTCATTGAAATCCCCTATACACACCCAAGGTAGCTTTTCTTGCTGATGTAGAGTGCATAACAGTCGCCACGTCTCTTCCCTATTATCGGGTCTGGGCTCGCCATAGATACCTGTGAGTCTCCACTTATATCCGTCAACCTCTTCGATCGTCACATCAATATGCATTCTTCCAAGCCACCTCAAACTCAGGTTCACTTCTCTTTTCCATAGCATAGCCAAGCCTCCACTCTTTCCAGTTTTGTTGACGACCTATAGAATCCAGTGAGTGAATCAAGTTACGCTATATCATTACAAGTTTTACTGAACTGGATTTGCTTACCTGAATGCGCCGGCTCTTGGGAGCATATGCTCCTGTTAATAAAAAATGTTTGCACTTTTTTTGAAAAAAGGAATATATGTGTTCAAGCAGTATCTACAAATTTTTATGGGAGAGCGTAACATTTTGACCTGTTACCTCAAGTATTACACTTAATCTTGTTTTTTCACCGATGTTACCTCCAAATATAATGCTTAATCATGTTTTTTCACTGACGAAGCAAACTTCTAAAAAATCTGAATTTTTAAAGTGCACCTTCTATCTTTATAAGAGGTAAATACACATGGGAGACTTGCACGTGGAAACATGTCTGTTACACTAAAAGAACTAAAAATTTGAATTTTTAAAGTGCACCTTCTATTTTTGTTTTTTACTATGTTTTTTTTTGCGGGGGAAAGAAATCTCCATTAAGCTCACGGGGCAGCCCAGCCAGGTTTACAACAAAGTCCATACTGGCAGCAAGCAATACTGCCGTATGCGGCCAACTCATGACTACAATGTTCTGAGAGCGACTACAGTGAATAAAAGAAATCTTCTTGGTAGCGAGACTTGCCATCATGCGGATTTCCTCTACTAGAGCACGATGAACTGATCTATCCCGCTGACGTCTTGTAAGCATGGTCACCGCCTCCGTACTATCCATTCCGATCACGATCGGTAGGTTCGTCTGATATAAGTCCAACTCTAGGCCTTCTTTGCATGCCGCTAGCTCCGCCTCGAGGGCATTATCACATGTGCGGAGCTCCCTGCATGCGCTATAGATGATCTCACCTCTTATCATCTCGCAGGATCATACCACCGTCCGCCGCGCCCGTGGCCGCAATGTAACTCCCGTTTGTGTTCAACTTTGCCCAGCCTGGCACAGGGGGGCCCAACTCGCGCTCGCCTTGGTCTCTGTACGCACTTGGGCGCATTGTGGTGAGGTAATGACCACCATCTTTCCCTTCTCTAGATCGCCCTTGAGATGTTGCTGCATGCACAAAAGTGAGTTGATGTACCCGTGCAAAAAACGCCTAGAAGCTTCGGCCTTCGGCAGGGGGTGGCGGCTTGGCGTGTGTGATGTCGTTGCGGACATGCCATATTCGCCACATGGTCATGAGCACCACCAGTCTTGTCGTATCATCCAAGGGATCCAACAGTGAGAAGACCCACTCTGGGTCTGTATTGTGGACGGACTCCATCTTGGGGATGTTCCAGTCCAAAGCCATGACGCGCCAGAGCTCCCTTGCCAAGGGGCACCTATAGAGCGCATGGCAATCGTCCTCACGTTCCATAGCACAAAGGGGACATATGTCAGTAAGCTCGAGATGCCGTGAAACTTTATTGGCCCAGGTAGCAAGTGAGTTGGTGACGATTCTCCAAGCGAAGACGCGTACCTTCGGGGGAGCAGGGCACCCTCATATGATCTTCTAGATGGCGCTATGACCAGCCGGCTCTATGATCTGCTATGTTTTTCAACACTGGCATCAAGAGCGGTTCTATGAGTAGATGCAGGTTTCGATCTAGATCACATTTGGATGTGAGGGTTTGATGTTCTTGGTATACTTCCCTCGAGTGTTACTTCGTTTCAGTTCATTAACGACATGATGTAGCTTTGTACAAAGTTTTGACAATCGATCGTCTTTGACTTTCGACGATCTGCTAACAGTTCTTTGGGCTTCCTCAAGAATTGTGAAATGCCGCAGACACGAGATGTCGATTGAGATGTTTGATCTTCTGGGGAGTCATGTGTATTGACGATGTTTAGTGTGGGGCTAGAAATTTTTAGTACCCCAAAAGTTAATCTGGCAACAAGAAATGGCTGACATAGGTAGCCAGTGTTATACCGAAACCCTAGAAGCCACATAATTAAATTTGCCAAACAGATTAGAGGACGTCAAACTTGGTTTTGTAGGTTGCATGTGATGTGGTATAGCCTTCGTCACGATATAAATATATGTATGAGATGGTTATATACTGTAACATTAAGTAGCCTGCGCGTCATAGTATAGCATGATGGCTGGAGCCAAGAGATTGTCACTTTTATGACCTGCGGTCAGAAGTTGTTTTTTTATTTTATCAAATGGAAGTGACAAACGTGCTACCGAGGACCCAGAGCAAGGTGGCTTCACTAGGCATAGGAGAACATGGTGGTGGCTACAACATCATCACGAAGTATCTTCGTGGAGAACACAGAGGATCATGAAGACGTTCCTGTCACCAAGGGCTATACCATATCATGCTATTATGAATTACCTGAGTTGTTTATCACTTTGTTGTTTGCACAATTTGATTGTCAATTATTAGGGTGATCTCTCACTGAAAACATCAAGTTAAAAGATGTTCTTCCCAATGTTACAACCGTCTATAACACGTAGCTTTTCGGAGTGCATCCTGTCCACGTGAGTACAAACAGATCGTGAGGTGTAAGACGGGTGAAAGGTCAGACCGTGAAAGCAGAAACACTCGGTTGTCTTGAAGTTCTGGCAGAATCGTTCTGAGCTCGGAGCACGAAGCATCGAAATATGAACAAGAGTCATATGAAGATATGATCAGCAAAAGTTTGCCTACCGGTCAAAATTCACGTCATCAGTGATGTGCATATCAATGGCTGTGAATAAGATCAGGGTCTTGAATCACTCACTTTCAATTATGAGAGATATTGATTTGTGTGGGAGTGCACTTTTATATTAAAATTTGTTTAAACACTAGTGCATATTAATTATGAACGACGTCTATGTGTAGTTTGCATTCTAGTTGTAGAATAATGGCTCACGGTTCCACCTTTCCTGTTGAAATTGATTAGCTATTATTTATCTGGTTAAATCTTTATGATTGGTAAACATAGTGAGAGGATCGTCCTCTAGAGTGCGAAGAAGGATTTTGTCCTACTGCATTCTTACACTACTCTCCCGCTGATGTTATGGATGACGAGACTCACCTCCTTCGATCCAAAAGACTAGAATTGCATTACGACCTGCTTGCTTTCGAGAAAACCCTAACTTCAAAATGTTTGGGATAGTTATGTGATATTCGTGGAACTGAAAATTGTTTTCAGAAACAAACAAAGGCTAAAAGATATGTGATAACTAAAGAATTATCTTGTTTGCAAGTTCTAGTGAAGTGTTCATCTATGTTTAAGGCTGAAATGCGTTGGGAATAGGCGAGATTTAAGGCCCGTGAGGGGGTGTTCGATATTCTTTGCCTTTATAAAGGGGTATAGACCCGTCTTTCTCCCCCCACGCCGATCCCTTCCTCAATCTTCCCATCCACAGGCTCCAGTGCCCAGGATTAGATTTCTTCCATTGTTACCATGCCCTCTAGTTATGTCCGGATCCATCTCCCAAGGTAGATGGGCAGCCCTCCTCGGTCACCGAGGAGGACATCACAAAGCTTCAGAAGGCGAGGTACTTGACTGCGGAGATCCCCCACAGGCTCCCTACTAAAGGGCAGGTCATCCCCACACCAAAATCCGGCGAGAGGGTTGTATTCATCTCCCACTTCCTCCGCGGGCTAGGGTTCGCTCTTCACCCCTTCGTTCGCGGCCTCATGTTCTATTATGGGCTAGATTTTCACGATCTAGCTCCGGACTCTTTTCTTCACATCTCGGCGTTCGTCATCGTGTGCGAAGCCTTTCTCCGCATCCCTCCACACTTCGGCCTATGGCTCAAGACTTTCAACGTGAAGCCGAAGCTAGTTAATGGGGAGCAAGCGGAATGCGGCGGTGCTATGGCGAGCAAGCTTGCCAACACTACCTGGCCGAAAGGCACCTTCACGGAAACCTCCAATTCATGGCAACATGAGTGGTTCTATATCATCGAACCCCGCACACCAAATGGGCAGCCGCACCTATGTTCTGATCTGGCCCTCCATTGCGGCTCGCATCGTGGATAAATAAGGGGCTAGACCGGGGATCAACTGATGAAGTTCATATTGGGGAACGTAGTAATTTCAAAAAATTTCTACGCACACGCAAGATCATGGTGATGCATAGCAACGAGAGGGGAGAGTGTTGTCCACGTACCCTCGTAGACCGAAAGTGGAAGTGTTAGCACAACGCAGTTGATGTAGTCGTATGTCTTCACGATCCGACCGATCAAGTACCGAACGCACGACACCTCCGAGTTCTGCACACGTTCAACTCGATGACGTCTCTCGAACTCTGATCCAGCCGAGCTTTGAGGGAGAGTTCCGTCAGCATGACGGCGTAGTGACTATGATGATGTTCTACTAACGCAGGGCTTCGCCTAAGCACTGCTACGATATTATCAAGGTGGATTATGGTGGAGGGGGGGTACCGCACACGGCTAAGAGATCCAAGGGACCAATTGTTGTGTCTATGGGGTGCCCCCTTCCTCCATATATAAAGGAGGGGAAGAGGAGAGGGCCGACTAAGGGGAGAGGCGCGCTCTAGGGGGGGGGGGCAATCCTACTCCAAGTAGGTTTGTCCCCCCCTTTCCTATTCCAAGAAGGAGAAGGGGGAAGGAGGAGGTGGAGAGAAGGAAGGAGAGGGGGGCCGCCACCCCCTTCCCTTGTCCAATTTGGACTGGGGCAAGGGGGCCGCGCGCCACCTCCTGGCTGCCCTCTCTCTTCTCCACCAAGGCCCATAAGGCCCAATAGCTCCCCCCCGGGGGGGGGGGTCCGGTAACCCCCGGTACTCCGGTATATGCCCGAAACCTCCCGGAACCATTCCGGTGTCCAAACATAGTCGTCCAATATATCGATCTTTACGTCTCGACCATTTCGAGACTCCTCTTCATGTCCATGATCACATCCGGGACTCCGAACAACCTTTGGTACATCAAAACACATAAACTCATAATATAACCGTCATCGAACTTTAAGCGTGCGGACCCTACGGGTTCGAGAACTATGTAGACATGACCGAGACATGTCTCCGGTCAATAACCAATAGCGGAACCTGGATGCTCATATTGGCTCCCACATATTCTACGAAGATCTTTATCGGTCAAACCGCATAACAACATACGTTGTTCCCTTTGTCATCGGTATGTTACTTGCCCGAGATTCGATCGTCGGTATCTCGATACCTAGTTCAATCTCGTTACCGGCAAGTCTCTTTATTCGTTCCGTAATACATCATCCCGCAACTAACTCATTAGTTACAATGCTTGCAAGGCTTATAGTGATGTGCATTACCGAGTGGGCCTAGAGATACCTCTCCGACAATCGGAGTGACAAATCCTAATCTTGAAATAAGCCAACCCAACAAGTACCTTCAGAGACACCTGTAGAGCACCTTTATAATCACCCAGTTACGTTGTGACGTTTGGTAGCACACAAAGTTCCTCCGGTAAACGGGAGTTGCATAATCTCATAGTCATAGGAACATGTATAAGTCATGAAGAAAGCAATAGCAACATACTAAATGATCAAGTGCTAGGCTAACGGAATGGGTCAAGTCAATCACATCATTCTCCTAATGATGTAATCCCGTTAATCAAATGACAACTCATGTCTATGGTTAGGAAACTTAACCATCTTTGGTTAATGAGCTAGTCAAATAGAGGCATACTAGTGACACTATGTTTGTCTATGTATTCACACATGTATTATGTTTCCGGTTAATACAATTCTAGCATGAATAATAAACATTTATCATGTAATAAGGAAATAAATAATAACTTTATTAGTGCCTCTAGGGCATATTTCCTTCAGTTCAGATGCTGCAAAGTCGTATCCGGATTATCCTCGAGAGGGACGTTGGCCTTATCAACGTGATCCAAGTGATGCTAGTCCGCCGGGTCCTCCCGTGCCAACGACGGCCTCTCCGTATGTGGGAGTTTAATCCAGAAGGACCACAAAGATTTCAGCAAGTCTTCAGCACAACGCATGAAGGGATATGGAAACTATTCTTCAAGAGTCGAAAGCAGTGGCCGGACACATCAGAGGACATCGGTCTTGACTGCAACCATCCGGATACCCCGGTAAGCACCCAATTTCCGACCGTAACTCGGTTGATTATCCCATAGCGATGTGCTGAGAGCTCTATCTTTGAACAGGGCTGGATAAAGAAGGCAGAATGAATCAGGTGTTAGCTCCACTTCCCGAAGACTCGACCGATACTGTGTTGACGAGGATGTTGGTCCCGACGCCGTATCAAGTGCCAGTGCCAGAGGACAAGAAGAAGAGCGAAGAGGCTGAAAGTGGCCTCCACTCTATAGGTATGCCGGGGACTATGTCCGGGGAGACTAAAGCACCCTCTTCGACAGACGAAGGGGAGGGAGAAGGTGACATCCTTTCCCCTCATGGGAGGAAAAGGACTGCATCTGAAGACTTGGAGGTGGAAGCACCCAAGAGAGGGAAGGTAGCCCTACCATATGGTTCGGGTTCCAAAGCCGACATCGTCGCAAGGCACCTCTCCAGGGACAAGCCTTTTGCTGGATCGTAAGTGAAGAAGGATGCTTTAGACATATCTCGTTCTTTTTTGGTTCCCGGGGTAACATTTAAACTATATGCTTGCAGTTTGGCCCACAGTCCACCCCGACAGTCCTCATCAGGAGACTTAACTCCGGGGATGATGGAAAGCGAGACGCCTTCTCATGCTTCCTCGCCTCCTAGGGCGGACGACTTCGAGGTCTCATCTCGGAGAATCTCCCCTCACCATCAAGTAGCGTGGGGGACAATGAAAACAATGCACGAGGGTGGTACTTCGATCGTTAAGGGTCCAGGGGGCGCAGCCCCTACAGGGGCCAACAATGAAGGCCCCAAACTATCCGGCTTACAACCAAAGACGACTCTAGGGTCAAGCCGGTGTACCCCTTTGAAGGGAATGCTGTAGCGACCAGTCCTCAAACATTCTAGTCTCTGTGCATCAGTGTCATCCCTGGATCGATAATGCTGACACACACAGTACTTGAGGATTTATATTAGAGTTTCAATCACACACTTATTACATCGAATGTCTCAAAAGAGAACTTATTACAATAATATGGCTTAAGGCCATCTAAAACGATAACAATGGAAGGCTTGGAAGGTAAAGTGAGTCCATCAACTCCAACGACATAGCTGAGTGAACGACAACAACCTATGGCACCTTACTCGTCGTCTGAATAGTCTGCAACATGAAATGTTGCAGCCCAAAACATGTCAACACATGGAATATGCTGGCAATGTAACACATAGAGTAATGAACAGAATAGATGCTATCACTACATGCATATATGGCTGGTGGAAAGTTCTATGGTTACAGTTTTGCATAAAGCCAATTTTCCACTACAACTAAGGAATACATTTTATTTAACTATCATGGTGGTTGATAAACATTGAGAAGGTTCCTCCAACTCAATCCCAATTAAGCATCATCATTAAAACCCAACAAATTAATTTAGAGTGATGAGATCAACATGATAATCCAAGAACCAGATACTCAAGATGTCCATAACCAGGGACACGGCTAACCATGATTAGTTTATACACTCTGCAGAGGTTTGCGCACTTTTCCCCACAAGACTCGAACACATCCATGATCGGAGATTCGAGACATAGTCTTTCTGAAGCATTAACTCTCTACTCTGGGTAGACAGTACCACCTACAACCCACTACATCTGCTAGTCTACCTCTTCAAGAGATTCACGCAACTTACTCAACTATGCCAGAGCCCATATTGGCTTGTGGCTGCACACGGAAGTTTCCAACATGAATAATCTTATGATCCCTTTGAGCCTGGGTGGCGAACCGTAGGATGATCACACGGTTACTCCGGGATATCCTAGGACAACACTGGATTCTCCAGGTGCCCTGACAACCAGTGTGTACTCCAGGGTGCCTCAACCAATCCACCCAGATGTGTATTTAAGTAGCCACCTTAAGTTAACTGTTAATTGATGATACTCACTTCTGTCATGGATACACTCACCCAAACCACGTCTACGAGCATAGCATAGCAATATAAGCATAACGTAGAAGTAACTCCCAAAGGTTTGATAATAAAAGGGCAATAGGTTCTACCTCATCATCTACTTCCAAAAACCCACATGTTAAACAGATCCTAACCATGCAATGTTTGAGGGTTGAACTAATGCATAAAATTGGGTAGTAAAGAGGTATGATCAAAGTGTTACTTGCCTTGCTGATGATAGGCAAAACCTAGAGATTCGTAGTAGCACGCTTCACACTCCGGGTACTCTATCGCAAACAAACAGTAGCATACATAAGAACTCAACTAGAAGCATGGGTAAAACTCAAATAAGAGATCTAACCAGAAAGTTCAACTGAAGAACTCCGATTTGCAAGAAGAATCAAATCAAATGGAGCAACGAAACTCAAACTACGAAAGAAACAAGATTCGTTTACTAATCTGGACTAAAGTCAAATTTTACAGTACCAAAATCTTGTTCAAGTTGGTTAAACGGAAAGAGGGCCTCGAGACGAAGATCTAGGCGCTTGAATCACCTGATTCGGATAAACGAGCGGAAAGATAAACTAAAACAAAGATCAGGGCAAAAATCATGATCGAAAATAATCGTGGAAAAACCCTGGAAAATAAAACACGGCGAACAGGCTAACGAACGAACGTTCGCTGTCTGCGGCTAACGGACGAACAACGTTCGTTAAAACGAACGTACGGACGAACGCCCACTATTTAACTAAATCGAAAAAACCGAACCGATCTGAAAAAAAAACAGATCTAAGGTTTCTAAAAAACCCGAATGGTTCTTTTAAAAAAATGTACGATGGCAGCGGCGGCTTATACCTCCAGCGCGGTCAGCGGTGGTGGCGGTGGAATCGAGGCGGCGACGGCGGCTTTGACGGCGGGGAGGTCGGCGGCGGCGGAGCGACGACGGCGCGGGCTGGCGGCGGCGGCGCGGTGCGCGGATCGAGGTGAGGCGGGGCGGCGGGGCTGGGCCGCGACTTTTAAAGGGGCTGGCCGGGGCAGTCCGGGTCGGGCACGGCCCGACTAGGTGGGTTAGCTTTTTTTAAAAATAATCCTGACGCAGAAAAACTAATAAAAGAAATACTAAACGGAGTCCAAAAATCCTGAAATAAATTTTCACGATCCTTTAGTAATATTGCGGACAAAGTGAACATTTATTTGGGCCTCTAATGCAATTTTGAAAAACACATTTTTTCCTAATTCAAATAAAATAGCAATAAAACTCCGAATAAAAATCTTATTTGATTTTAGTATTTCCCTCCAATATTTTTTTATTTTGGAGAAGTCATTTTATCCCCTTCTTTTATTTTCATAGTGGAAATATTCGAAGAGAAAAATAATTAAAACCAAATGATCATCTTTTCAAAATTTGAGAAAACTCAAATATGAAAATAACGAAATCCCCAACTCTCTTCGTGGGTCCTTGAGTTGCTTAGAATTTCTAGGATCAACCAAAATGCAATAAAATATGATATGCAATGATGACCTAATGTATAACATTCCAAATTGAAAATTTGGGATGTTACAACCTACCCCCCTTAAGATGAATCTCGCCCATGAGATTTGGGTTGGCTAGAAAATAGGTGCGGGTGGTCCTTCCGTAGGTCTTCTTCTTGTTCCCAAGTGGCTTCATCCTCGGTATGGTGGCTCCTCTGAACGTTGCAGAACTTGATAACCTTGCTGCGTGTGACTCGGCTGGCAAACTCGAGAATCTTCACTGGTTTCTCCTCGTAGGTCAAATCGCTATCCAACTGAATCGCTTCCAGTGGCACTGTATCTCTCAGAGGAATATCGGCCATCTCTGCGTGGCATTTCTTCAACTGGGAAACGTAGAACACATCGTGAACTCCTGACAATCCTTCTGGCAATTCTAGCTTGTAAGCAACTTTACCCATACGTTCCAAAACTTTGCAGTCCCACAAAACGTGGTGCTAACTTTCCTTTATCTCCAAAACGCTTAACTCCTCGAAGTGGGGACACATGAAGATATACTCTGTCTCCAACTTCCTAAACTGTCTCCTTGCGTTTAGAATCCGCATAACTCTCCTGCCTAGACTGAGCTACCTTGAGTCTGTCGCGAATCAACTTAACCTTCTCTTCAGACTCCTTAATCAAATCTGGTCCAAACA
This sequence comes from Triticum dicoccoides, assembly GCF_002162155.2. NCBI lineage: Eukaryota > Viridiplantae > Streptophyta > Magnoliopsida > Poales > Poaceae > Triticum > Triticum dicoccoides. Next base: position 391,814,195 of record NC_041385.1, on the reverse strand, counting down.
ACTGACGGTCTCCAACTTCATCCCATAACAACGGTGTCCTGCACCTCCTTCCGTACAAAGCTTCAAAAGGGGCCATCTTCAAACTGGCTTGATAACTGTTGTTGTAAGAGAACTCTGCATACGGCAAGTTGTCGTCCCAACTAGAGCCATAATCTAGCGCACAAGCTCTCAACATGTCCTCCAGAATCTGATTGACTCTCTCAGTCTATCCATCTGTCTGTGGATGAAAGGCTGTACTGAACTCTAGCCTGGTACCCAAAGTTTCATGCAACTGATTCTAGAACTTTGAGGTAAACAGGGTTCCTCTATCTGATACAATGGTCCTCAGAACTCCATGCAGACATACGATCCTGGTCATGTATATCTTTGCCAACTTAGCACTGGGGTAAGTGGTCTTCACTGGAATGAAATGAGCTACCTTCGTCAACCGATCGACTACAACCCATATCGAGTCATAGCCTGAATGAGTCCTGGGCAATCCTGTGATAAAATCCATGCCTAGCTTGTCCCACTTCCATTCGGGTATCGGCAATGGCTGTAGCAAACCTGCTGGCTTCTGATGCTCTGCCTTCACTCTCTGACATACATCACATACTGATACATACTCAACAATATCTTTCTTCATTCCGGTCCACCAGAAATTGTCCTTCAAATCCAGATACATCTTGGTGTTTCCTGGGTGAATCGAGTACGACGGATCATGGGCCTCCCGCAGAATCAACTTCCTGATCTCGGGGTCATTAGGCACATATACGTAACCCTCAAACCATAAGGTATCGTGCTCATCCTCACGAAATCCTTTAGCCTTTCCTTTGCTCATCCTTTCCTTTATCTTAGCAATCTCTTTGTCAATCTGCCGAGCTTCTCTGATCTTATCCATCAAAGTAGACTGAATTTCCAACGTTGCTACATAACCTCTCGGAACTATTTCCAAACATAGCTCCCGAAGATCCTCGGCTAACTCCTTGGGTAATCCTCCGGTCATGAGTGTATTGACATGACTCTTGTGACTCAACGCACCGGCTACTACATTAGCCTTTCCGGGATGATAGTGCAACTTCATATCATAATCCTTTATGAGCTCCAACCATCTCCTCTGCCTGAGATTCAACTCCTTCTGCGTGAAGATGTACTTCAAACTCTTGTGATCCGTGTACACCTCACAATGGTTTCCGATTAGAAAATGTCTCCATGTCTTCAATGCATGCACTATGGCTGCTAGCTACAAATCGTGTGTAGCATAATTTATCTCATGGTGTTTAAGTTGCCGTGAGGCATATGAAACAACGCCAGGCCCCTCCCGATCAACAGGACCCCGTTTCGAACGTGGCCGGTCGAACACAAGGACGTTTCCTCCGTTGTGCGGTACGCCAGGCCTCGTTTCCATCGCCTGTTCCGTCCAAGCCCTCTCAATGAACACGACCACGCATTCCATTCCGACCCAGCCGGTTGGCTCCCCATGAACACGACGGCGATGTTGTTTCTCCGTTCCGACCCAGCCATGTACGTATTCACGATAGGCGTTAGAGACCCTGCCCATATGTACGTACATGGCCGTATTTTCTTTCTTGCACCCTCGCCGTTGTACGTACGTGTACATGCTACGTGCGCGCCTCTACTACGACACGTGCGCGCCTCTACATCCACCAGTATATATGTACGTACACGTTCGCGACCAGAATGACAACACTACGTACGCTTCGACCAGGTGGGTCCCGACTATCAGACACTTCCTTGCGTGCGAAAATGTAGCTGGTGGGTCCCAGCAGTCAAAGGGGCGAATCGTTTTTTTTGCCCGGACGCACTTCCTTGCGTGCGAAGGTCTAGCTGGTGGGTCCCAGCAGTCAGGGGGGAAACATTTTTTTCGCTAAATACGGTGGCTCGTCCGATGGGTCCCTGCTGTCAGGTGGAGGAATAATTATTTTCCGCGTAATAAGGAGGCACTTCCTTGCTGCTGCCGTGGACCCAGCTGTCAGCCTCTCCACATACAGTCCACGTCCGATGGAAATCGTTCCTTGACCACGTTGACCACGCTGCGCCGAGAGCACCAGGGCGGTGGATGACGGCGAGGCCTAGGAAGGGGACAACGGGGAGCCGGGGAAGACGCGGCAGTGGAAGCCCACGCCAAGAGGAGTACGAGGATTCACTGGTTCGGCTGCGGTGTGAGGCTGCCGTCGCCGCAGGGCCTGGCCAGCGGTGGGAATAGTAGGGGGCGGTGCGGCCTCCGCGGCAGCACATCCGGCCACGGGAGGCAGGAGCATGCGGCACGACCGGCACTGCTTTGGGCGGTTAGAGCAAGAAGACCAGAGGTTGAAGAAGCACTACGGCCGTTGGATGGACATCGTACGGTCACTAGAGCTAGAATCGTTTATATTGACTAAGTTGACAAAGCCCTCCGTCCCCGTCAACTTAGTAGGCCCACAAGTCAGCCTCCCACCAAGGTGGGTCCCAGCTAGCTGGGGGGTATTCATTTTTTTGTGCGTAATAAGGAGGCACTTCCGGTGGGTCCGAGCTAACAGCAGGGGGGACGTTTTTTCGCGAAATACGGTGGCCCATCGGGTGGGTCCCAGCAGTCAGGGGCAAACGTTTTTTTCGCGAAATACTGGTGGCCCGTCCGGTGGGTCCCTGCTGTCAGGTGGAGGAATAATTATTTTCCTCGTAATAAGGAGGTACTTCCTTGCGGCTGCCGTGGACCCAGCTGTCAGCCTCTCCACGTACAGTATTCTTCCGATGGAATTCGGTCGTTGACCACATTGACCACGCCGCGCCGAGAGCACCACGGCGGTGGACGACGGCGAGGCCTAGGAAGGGGACGACGCGGAGCCAGGGAAGACGCGACAGTGGATGCCCATGCGGAGAGGAGTACGAGGGTTCACTGGTTCGGTTGCGCTGCCTTCGCCGCAGAATAACAGGGGGTGTGGGTGAGTGGAGTGGAGGGATGGCCTGGCCAGCGGTGGGAGTAGTATGGGGGCGGCGAGGCCTCCGCGGCAGCACAGCTGGCCACGGGAGGCAGGAGCAGGCAACACGACCGGCGCTGCTTTGGGCGGCTGGAGCAAGAAGACCAGAGGTTGAAGAAGCACTACGGCCGTTGGATGGACATCGTACGGTCAGTCGAGCTAGAATCGTGCATATTGACTAAGTTGACAAAGCCCTTCGTCCCCGTCAACTTAGTAGGCCCACTATACTGGGTCCCAGCTAGCAAGGGGAGTATTTTTTTTTGGCGTAATAAGGAGGTACTTCCTTGCGTGCAAAGATATAGCTAGTGGGTCCGAGCTGTCAGCGGCGGTAACATTTTTTTCGCGAAATACAGAGGCCCTTTCGATGGGTCCCAGATGTCAGGTGGAGGAACCATTATTTTGCGCGTAATAAGGAGGCATTTCCTTGCGTGCGGCCGTGGACCCAGCTGTCAGCCTCTCCATGTACAGTCCACTTCCGATGGATGTCATTAATTGACCACGTTGACCAGGCCGCACCGAGAGCACCAGGACAGTGGTCGACGGCGAGGCCTAGGAAGGGAACGACACGGAGCCAGGGAATACTCGACAGTTATTTCCCACACGGAGGAGTACGAGGGTTTACTGGTTCGTCTGCCGTCGCCGGAGAATAACAGCATGTGTGTGACTGAGGGTAAGTAGAGGGATAGCTAGGCCAGCGATGGGAGTACGGTGGGGTGGTGAGGCCTGCGCGGCAGCACAGCCGGCCGCGGGGAGGAGGGAGCAGGCAGTCCGGCCGGCGCTTGTTTGAGCGGCTGGAGCAGGAAGAACAGAGATTGAAGAAGCACGACGGCCGTTGGATGGACATCCAACAGTATACAGGCCATCTGTGGAAAGCCTCAAATCTGTGGAAAACAGCGTACAGCCCATCTGCCATTATTTCAAATAGTTTACAACCCATTTGCTAATTCTTACGGGTTTTTTTGGAGCCCATATTCTTTTCGTTAGCATTACAGCTCATATTGTGGCCACGGTTAAAAAATTATACGAAATTTTGCATATGTCGGTGCGGTCTGAACTGTTTTTAATCCCGAAATTTTGAGTCACATTCAGACTGATTTTAAAAATAAATGTATATCAATATAAAATCCAATAAATTGTCCACGCATAAAGATCAATGCAATTTAAAATCTCAAAATGAAAAAAAGATATTTGAAACTAATTGCCGGTTTGATGTGTTTTAAAAATGTACAACCCATTTCTCATTACTGATAGGCCATTTTATCGGCCAGCCGAATGAAGCTCTCCTCGTCTAGCCCAACAGGCCTGATAAAGTGACTTACTTGACAAATCACAAAAAACTAGGCTAGCCATTTTCAAAAAGAAAAAAAACTACTGGGCTGGTCTATGGTAAACATAAAAGAAAAGGCTGTCTAGACAGGCCAGAGTCCCGCACAGCCCAGTTGACACTCTGCTTCCGTCTCAAAACTATATTAGATAAATGCTACTCCAATTATGGCGATTCATAAAAATGCCACTGCAATTTCTAAACTTTGAAAAATGCCACTGCAATTTTTGCAAACTTTGAATAACGCCACTGCAGTTTGCAAACTTTGAAAAACGCCACTCCAGACTTCAAAAAATGCCACTAGAAATGGCATGAAATGGCATTTTTTCCAAGTTTGGAAATTGCAGTGGCATTTATCGGAGGAATTTATCAAATTAACCCAAAACAAAAATAACTGGGCGAGCTGCTGGGTCCCTGGTGTCAGCCGCTCGTTGTGCAATTCTCTCGTTTATTGACTACGTTGACAATGGCATGGGACCCAGATGTCAGAAATCCACTAGGAGGAGCCATTTTCTTATTGGCTTGAAATAAGGAGGCACTTGCTTGCGTACTGCCATGACCTTGGCGGGTCCCTGCTGTCATCCTCTCCACGTACAATCATCTCCTGATTGTGTACGCGTCAACTTGCTAGGCCCACAAGTCAGCCTCTAAACCCGTGGAGGACAAATACAACCCATTTAAAAAAATAACAACCCATTCCATACATTCAAACGGAAAGTTCAACATACAGAGCAAAGTAACAGGTCTGATCCGCATATAGAGTACTGAACTTCCACGTTGACAACCATCATAGCCAAGTGAACTATCTACTCCCACTAGACAAGTACTCACTTACTCTTAGCTAACTAGACGATGCTGGCGGTACACGTTAAACGCCGGCACCGGCGTCTTGCGCCTCGCCTCGGACTTGCCAGAGGTGCGATAGGGCGCGTTGCTCGCGCACGTTGGCCCTTTCCATGCCGGCGTGGTCCACCGAAGCTTCGGCTTCCAAGTGGGAAACCCACTTGACGAGCTGGTAGTAAAAATCAGCGTCGCGAACGCGTGCGTGCCCGACAGCCTCCAGGGCTATTTGCCGGGCGCCGGCCTCCATGTAGTCGGCCTAGTTGCGGGCGCTCTTCTTGCGACTCAGAGCGTCGGTGCACTGCTGCTCCATGTCCCGCTGGCAGCGCAAATCGGCGATACGCTGCTCCTCCGCCAGGCGGTCGTGCTCCAAGAACTCCTGCTCCTCCGCCACGCGGTCGCGCTCCAACAACTCCTCGATCTGCGCATTGCCATCTAAAGACAGATAGAATGCCTCCTCCCTCCGTCTGCCTTCCAGTGAAAAATTGAACACTAGTTCCGACGGTGACTGCCTCCGGCGTCGCCTACTGCGGATGGGCGGGGGCATGGCAGACGTGGCGAGCAACGTCAGGCTGGTGGGGGCTTATGAGGATATGACGAGTTGGGTCACGGTGGCACTGGAGAATGCCGGGAAACAGTACTTATAGGGGGAAGGTACCGTGACGGTCATCGGAATTCAATGCATAATGGCTTAGCGCGCCAGCTTGCCGTGGAAAACTAGGGAAACTGAAATTATGACTGTGCCGTCCCGTCCCGTCCCATCTGGGTCGCACGCCGGCATGGCGGTCAAACGAGTGCACGCGAATCATCTCCCTCCTTGTCAATAATGATTTCACGGATTTAAAAAGCCCGCAACAATTAAAGCGTATCTTTTTTCGCATCAGTTAGCTGCCTTAATTACGGCCGGCTGCATGCAGGCACTCAGAATCGCTCGCAGGCAGTACGCGAAGCAGCATGCAACGAGTCGCAGCCAAGGGCACGCATGCAACCACTTAAATCGCTAGAATTAATTAGGCTTAAACTTCTGCATGCCGTTAATTATTGCCATTCCTTGGTCTTGTTGCTTTCCTCACGGGACTAATAAACCTGGACGGAGGGAGTACCTTGGTTGGTGAGAGGTTTGAATTAAGCCCTGCAAACCGGAAAGGAGGTACTAGTACGTGCATGATCCACTATTTATTCGTGTAGGATCGAGTAGGTCGTTTCTTGAATTGAGCCCTGCAAACCGGAAAGGAGGTAGTACGTGCGTGATATGCTATTTATCCGTGTAGGATCGATAGTGTAGTTTGTCAGTTTCTTCAGAGGTAGGCATTTTTATCCGTGTAGGATCGATAGTGTAGCTTGTTAGTTTCTTCAGAGGTAGGCATTTTTATTCAAAAAACTGCCACTTCGCATCTTGTGTCGCAAATAAAACTGCCAGGTGGGCATTTGTAGGCTAGCTAGTGATCGATCAGTAACTTGTAACACTGAGCGAACAGAAATAAGTAACAGTTAATGCATCTCAATGATTCACAGATCATATACAAATATGTAGCTCCAAAAGCAAAGATCAGCCACTTCGGATCTTGCGTCGCAACTAAAACTAACTAGTATGATTCCCATACATAAGATCAACATGTTAATGCATCTGAATGATTCACAGATCATATACAAATATGTAGCTCCAAAAGCAAAGATCTAGAAAAAACATCTGTTCTTCCTACTAACATGGATGCTTCTCTTGGCCAACATTCAGTACAGACTGAAAGACAAATTTGTTTGTGAAGTCTACAATTCCTCTTGCAAACGTAAGTGGTTTCACCAACAGCTGGAACCATGAGAATGAACCACACATGATGGAGGAACATCCACTGCAATATGATTTGGTCTTCTCTCGATCACACCGCGAGACTATTTTCGGAATACAAACTTTAACTTAGGGAAAATGATGCCCATTGTATAATCAGACCAACGCAATGAAGCACCAAATGTTGGCCAGTAAATAGTACAGTACTACTTTCTGCAGTCCATGAAAGTGCTAGTTATTGACTAGAGGGGGGGTGAATAGGCAATTTTTATGAAAGTCTTCAAAACGTGGAAGTTTCAAAGACAAACAATAGAAATGACCTAATTGATATGCAGCGGAAGATAAACTACAACAAGCAAACCATAGTCAAGTATGCAATAATGTGAAAGTACAAAGATAAATAGCAGCTTAGTAGTAAGGATCAGGATGGAAGATAGTATGAAGCCAACCAACGATAGTAGTCAAGCAATGAAGTCAAACAGGTACGACAAATAGGCAATGACTTCACGAAGACAAACTCTAAGTAAAGGGAGGGAGAGGATAAAACCAGTCACTTGTTGAAGACACAGGATTTGTTGGACCAGTTCCAGTTGCTCTGACAACTGTACGTCTGGTTAGGTAGGCTGAGATTCAACTCAGAAGACCGCATCTTCACCTTATTACCCTTGAGCTAAGGACACACAGTCCTCGCCGAATAACGTTGGTAAGTCTTCAAGGTAGACTTCCGAACCTTCACAGACTTCGTTCACCGGCGATCCACAATGACTCTTGGATGCTCAGAACGCGACGCCTAACCTGCTGGAGGATTCACAGTCCTCAAGTGTAATAAGTCTTTAGGTCACGCAGACAGAAAGACTTCAGTGATTCCTAACACTCTTTGGCTCTGGGTGTTTGGGCTTTGTCCTCGCAAGAATTTCTCTCTCTCAAAGGCTTCGAGGTGGGTTGCTCTCAAACGACAAAAGCCATGCACTAACTCTGAGCAGCCACCAATTTATGGTGTAGGGGGTGGGCTATTTATAGCCACTAGGCAACCCGACCTGATATGTCCAAAATGACCCTGGGTCACTAAGGAACTGACACGTGTTCCAATGGTCAAATTTCAAACACACACGACAACTTTACTTGGGCTACAAGCAAAGCTGACTCATCCAACTCTGGATAAGATTTGCTCTCATTGTCTTCGCTCGAAGACATAGGATTTGGGTTGAGCATCACTTCAGTCATTCTGACTTTGTTCACTTGGACCCCACTTAACAGTACGGTGGTCCCTATGACTCAACAAAGAAGAAAAAGGAAACAACGAAATGACACAGTCTTCACACTCCATAGTCTTCACTCAATGTCTTCTCATGTCATAGTCTTCAATATGAATATCTTCACATACCACCATTGTCGTCAATGTCTTCATACATTTTTAGGGGTCATCTCCGGTAGGTAAACCGAATCAATGAGGGACACTACCTGTGTTATCCTGCAATTCTCACAAACACATTAGTCCCTCAACCAAATTTGTCGTCAATACTCCAAAACCAACTAGGGGTGGCACTAGATGCACTTACAATCTCCCCCTTTTTGGTGATTGATGACAAACTAGTTGAAGTTTTCAACGGGGATAAAGTATGTGAAATTGTAAAGGATAGGGTATTGTCTTCATAAGTGGCAAAGGCTCCCCCTGAAGATGTGCATATAAGTAATTTGCTTTTGGAATGCAAATGCACATGGCAGGTTGTACTTGTGGAGATCCTCTTCAAGTTATGAAGATAATTCATCATGCATGAAATGATATAACTAAGAGAATGACATGCATAATGAAAAATGGACGTCTGCAGAATGATCTAAGTGCGGAAGTTATCATCGCACATGCGGAATTTATCATCGCATCACAGAAAAGCAAATAAGTAGCAGACGACCATCGAGTTTAAGTGTTACAACTCAAAGAACCAAATGTATCAAAAGCGAGAGTTGTAAACACTAGGCAAAATATAAAGCAACCGCCCATATGAACCCGCTTGAAGACTATCAAACTCATATGCTTCTCCCCCTTTTGTCAGTAAGGACAAAAAAGGTTTGAAGACATAGAGCATCTACTCGTTCCCATGAGGAGTAGGTGAAGCAGCAGGGTTGTCGTTGTTGTTTGGCGGCGTAGACGAACTTGGTGCAGTGTCGATGCGTGCAGAAGTAGGGGGCGGTGAAGTTGCATCGTCTTCATCATCGATCACTTTGGCATTAACCATTACCACGGAGGAAGAATAGTCAGAGTCTTCAAGGGATGGAGTTCGACGTAGGACAACATTCCATGGAGGAGTGGAGTCAAACTTGAATCTTTTAGTGAAGCCATCGTCTTGAAGATCTGCTTCAGCACTGAGCAGTGTCAAACTCTTCCATGATTGCCGACAGGTCTCGTGAGTAACAAAAGCATTCTTGGTGGCAAGATTTCGAATGCGATTGACGTCCACCAAGAGGCTTTGCATCTGTCGCTTGAGCCAGAAGTGATGCTTGTCTTGTTTCTGATGCAGTGCCACAAGAAGTTCTCGGTCATTTAGGACGCGAGAGCGCTTCTTAGGCCTTTGGGCAATTGTGCTCTCAGTAGCTTCAGTTTGCGCACGGTGAGGCAGACGAGTGTTCCCAGTCATTGGATAGACACGAGTTACTGCTTGGACTCCTTCCATGGGTTGAGTGAAGCTTTGGTGATCAGCATTTTGAAGACAAAGAGGCTTCTTGGCAGGCTCAGGGTATATGGCTTCAACTGACATATCAACCTCTAGTAGAAAGATCAGATGATTGTGAGCAGAGGGCTGATAGTTGATAGTAGAGTGTAGCTTGATGAGGTGCATGACCCATGGAGCATAGAATTTCAGGCCAAAAAGGTTAGATCCAGACGCAGCCAGTTACCGGATGAAGAATTCTTGTGTATTGAAGCTGATGCCATTTAGGATGTAAAAGATCAATGTCTTCATGGCTCCTTCAAGTTTTGCAGCTGATGAATGCCCTTTGATAGGCCATAGAGTTCGCCTGATGATGTGATATATTGTGCGAGGCGGATACTCAAGGTCATCAACAAAGAACTCCTTTGGGTATTCAGCGTCAGGTGGCAGAGGCTTCATCACGCTCAACATCTGGCTCATGTTGGGCTCTGGCTTATGGAAGATGCTCTCTAGTGCATTGCGGTGGAGTTGACAATCAGGTTCGAACAGCTCTCCGGGAGTGGGTAGGTCTGTAAGCTCAATGACGTCAAGAGCCTTGGCTTCATGATGAACATTTCCTGTCATCCACTCGAGAACCCATGTCTTTGTATCCCTGTAGTAGCCGCGAATGTGGAGGGTAGCATAGAATTGAAGCAAAAGTTCCTCATTCCAATGTTCTTTGTCTATCACAAAGCTAAGAAGACCTGCATCACGAAAGCAGTCAAGTGCTTCTTCTAAGCATGACAGTCCAGCAATGGCTTCAGTGTCGAGGCGCATATGAGGGAAAATGCGCCCTTGATCATACAGAACGCAGGAGTAATAGCTTTGCTGCTGATAGCTCCAGAAACGGTCAGATGATATTCTTGGCCTTGAGTAGGGGTTCTTTGCTCTGTCAAAGAAGGTGTTGTGGGCTTTGAAGCCATTTGCATTGAAGGACCCTGTAGAGGTGGCAGTACCTAGGAACCTTGGCAGTCTTGGCTTTGGTTTCTGGACCTGAGGCCTATGCTCAACATGATAATCAAACTGAGGACCAGAGGCATTAGGCGGAGGGACCAGAATGGGCCATTTGACAGTGATCAGCTGACCATAGTTGTATGCTTGCTCAATTGTATGGGGCCTTGGTGGCAGAACAGGAGCAGTGGCAACAACAGAGGTGTCAGGCTGCACAACAGATGCTTCAGGAGCAGTTGCATCATTGGCTTCTGGCACATTGGTTGGTGCAGGCTCCACATTTGCTTCAGCCATGACTACGTCGTTGGCTTCATTTGTGTTGGTGGTGGCAGCCTCAAGATTTTCAACCTCCACTTGATGAGCTGGAGGGTCGGGCACTGGCACGTTCACTTCAGGAACAACTTCTTCAGTAATGGGGGGAGTAGGGACACGTTCTTCTTCTTGGTTGTCATCGGCTGATGCAGCCGGATCGTCTTCAGCAGCTTTGGCTTCAGACACGGAGACATTCACAGTCGGAGTGGCTTCTGGAAACACTTGACGTGCAACAGGTTGGTGGTGCACTTCTCCTTCTGGAACGCTCGAAAGAGGGACTTGAGGCCTTGGTCCTTTGCAAAGCCTGCGTAATGCTGGCGACGCCTTTGGAGATGGAGTTGGCTGGGTCTCAAAGTCATCCTCTTCTTCTTGCACAGGTGGTGTGACTTGTTGTTATTGGGGAGTACTCGAGGAGTCTTGTTGTTGTGGGTGATCAGCCCATGATGCATCCTGAGCAATTGGCGTCAGAGGACGACCAATGCTGATGAGTTCACTGTTTGTGAGAACAGGCGATGATACCAAGTTGTGTTCGATATGAGGAAGAACTACATCATCTTCAACATTGTCATTGTGACCAATGTCTTCAGCAGCGGTGGGATCAACTGCTAGAATGTCTTCAGCTTCATGAGCCTCTGTGGAAGCAGGCTCATGAACTATCATCCGTCGTTCTTGGTGTTCAGATGCAGGGAGAACCATTGAGATAGGTTCAACAACTAAGGGCTCTGTGGGAGTAGCCCGATTCTTCTTGGTTTTGTGCTTCTTCTTGGAGGGAGCAACATCAGAGGCTTCAGGATTTTTCCTTTTTCTGGCTTCAGCCTTGGCAGTCCTCGTCTTCTTCAGTTCTGAAGCGGTTGACCTGACCTTTGGCTTCGAGCCAGTCATGCTGCTTGGGAAGACTATGCGAGGTCCTTCCTGCCTTGAAGGTGCAGATTGGTCAGTTGATGGCTTCTTCTTCTTTGCAGCCATTCTGGGGTCAATGCCAGGACGACCAAGAGCCTTGCGCCTCTCAGCCTCATTGTAGGCTAGCACACACTTGTCAGCCAGACTCTTCATACGCTCACGAGAGCCTTTAGCTTCGCCGCGCTTCTTGAGAAAGGCTTCTTTGAGCTCGTGCATCATGATCTTGAAATTTTTGACATCTTGCACGCTGAGCTTTGCCACACGCTTCTTGAACTAAGCTTTCTCATGGTCGATCTTGTGCTTCAGTTCAACAATGCGCTGAGCAAGAGCTAGCTCAGAAGCAATGGCGCCGTTGAAGGAGACGCTGAGGCCAATGGGAAGTTGCAGATCTTCAAAGCTGAGATTTGGGGTGTCAAACCACTCATCAATGAAGTTATGGATGATTGCCACATCAAAGATAGGCAGATCATTGAAGATCTCTGCTTCTTCCTTGCTCTTGATCAGTTGCTCAAGAGCATCATCTGTAAGATCTTCATCGCTGGACAGATCAATGTCCTCTTCTCGCAGAATGGCAGTAGGAGTCAATATCTGATTAGTATTCTTGACGATTTTCTTTTTCTTCTCCGTCTTCTTGGAGATACGTGATAGATCTTCAGACTGCACACTGTCTTCAGGAGGTGCAGTGGCCAGTGGCTTCGCACGTGAAGCTTTTGGAGGAGCAGCTGATCTTGAAGCCTTAGCCTTCTTTGGCTTCTGCGGCTTTGGAGTAGGAGCTGGGGCTTCATCAGTGTCAGCGTCATCATCAGAATGATCCACTTTGGCACCTTGGACTGAGATGTGAGTGATGAGGCCATCAAGGTTGTAGAAAGGACCGATGACATTGGGTTCTGCATCATGTGAGCCGTCAGCACGAGGAGCAGAGGGACCAGGGTTGAAGTCTAACCCAATGACTTCTTGTTTTCCTTGGCCGATGCCTTTGCATGCTGGAAGTTGCGCTTGAAGAGATTATCGTCATGGCACCAGAGCAATGACGATGGGTCGGCATTTTTAGGCTGAGGTCCACGGACCATACAAGGATAGAAACCCTGTGCAATAGCTTCAGCTCTGTTCTTGGGTGGAAGGCCTCGATAGAGAATATCACCCCAAGGACTTTTGATAGCATTCTTCTCAGCGTATTCCTGGGTCACGAACTTGTATTTGAACCATTGTTCAGCCCAATATCGACGAATCCATTGGATTCGTGTCTTGCGCTGATTATAATCCTCTTCAGGATCTGTCTTGTAAAGCTCTGAGAGGTCATTAGGCAAATCTCTTGATGTTCCCCCACGACGCTGTCTGCCACCCTTCCTTACTGATTTCTCTACAGCCATGAACTTCAAACTGAATGGCTTCAACATGTTCAAAGGCTTCAAAGGCTTTCGCTTGCCGGACAAACAGGATCTGGCTTCGGGAGAGTTAATGTGATGCTGTAAGAATTCTGCAAACGAATGCAGACTATGAGAACCAAGGGATTCTCCCACGGACATGTACTTGTGACAACATTAGAGATGCGAGGGAAGGGGAAGAGGTCATATGCATTCTCAGAAGATTTTGAAGATAAATCAGTTTGAAGACATTGACCTCATGATGCAAAGACATTCACTTATATGTTGAGAGTTGGTTCCAGATTTGTACGAATCCGTGAATAAGTACAAGTGAGGAATCAACTAGATATGAAGCTTAAGTGAATATACTAGGCAGTATGAGATGCAGACAGAATAGATCTAACATTGTATAGGCAGAAACCAATTTTGGTAAATAGGATGAATCTTTGAGGATCAAAAAGATGGTAAAAATAGAGTTGTATTTACCACACGAAGAACTGCTAGATGGGATGAGTAGGAGACCGAGCAGTTCAATCCACCGTGCCCTAACTTGGCGACGGAGGACACCTACGGCGGCGGCGGAGAGGACGATGTCCGCGACCAGCATGAGGACGGCGTCGGAGAAGTCGCGTCAGCTAAGCGCTTCGTCGCCGGTGTCGTCGAGAGCTAGCGGTGGCGCTAGGGTTTTGACGAGGTGGAGAGGTGGAAGAAGGTTTTCTTTACCACATAGGACATGTATTTATAAGGAAGTGTGCGGCACAACGCAATTATGCAGGCGCCCCTGGCGGTTCACATCTAAGGGGCACGTGGCAAGCATGCAACATACTCAGAGTTGTCCCACGTTCCCATGCCCGCCAGGTTTGTCGGATGGTTGTTCCGGCTTCTCCGTATTTTAAACAATAAGGATGAATCATTTAAAATAGACTTAATGTTTGTCTCTGTGTCTTCTGCTGACAAGGACACAGAGAAGACATTCGACAGTTTCAATAGAATGCATATGATTTGGACAGATAGAGTTTGAGATAGAAAGCATAGAGAGATTAGGGTCCGATCACATTCACTTAGTTCAAAAGATTCAACTAGGAAGACATAGCTATAAGTGAATGCTGTAGAGGACAGAACACTAGTATGTATATCAGAAAGCAATCAAATCAACATAGTGAAGAAAATCATGAAGATAAGTTGAAATTGAAGACAAACCAAATGCGAAGACATTGCAAAAATATCGCCATGAGTGAAACACTTCAAACCGAGAAATTTGGTGGTGGCGTTACCCACCGTATAGGAGGTATTAGACCCAGACACGGCGCACAATTATCGTGGCGCTCCGAAGTCAAATTCCACGTTAATGTATTCACACTCAGAATGTAAGTCTTCATTAGTTGAAGATATACTTTACTTCGTGTGTTGCACATCTAAGTCATCAGCATGCATAAGTGTTAGGATGTGTGCCTGATCACAGGACATTTGAGGATTCCAAGATATTTAGCTCACACCGTAACTTGCAAAACCTTTTCTCATCCAAGGGCTTTGTGAAGATATCTGCCAGTTGCTCTTCAGTGTTGACGTGAATGATGTCAATATCTTTCTTCATGACATGATCTCTGAGAAAGTGATGACGAATTTCAATGTGCTTTGTCTTTGAGTGCTGGACTGGATTGTTGGCAATCTTGATGGCGCTTTCGCAGAAGAGAGGTACTTGTTTCAGATTGACGCCATAGTCCTTGAGAGTTTGCTTCATCCATAGAAGCTGAGGGCAGCAAGATCCAGCAGCAATGTATTCAGATTCAATAGTTGAGAGTGATACACAGTTCCGCTTCTTTGAAGACCAACAGACAAGTGATCGTCCCAGAAAGTGACATGTGCCTGATGTAGACTTGCGATCCACCTTGTCACCAGCATAATCAGCATCCGAGAATCCAACCAAATCAAATTTTGAGCCCTTTGGATACCATAATCCGAGTGTTGGGGTGTAAGCCAAATATCAAAGAATTCGCTTCAGAGCTAAGTGATGCGATTCCTTTGGTGCCGCTTG
Source organism: Triticum dicoccoides (assembly GCF_002162155.2). Classification (NCBI taxonomy): domain Eukaryota; kingdom Viridiplantae; phylum Streptophyta; class Magnoliopsida; order Poales; family Poaceae; genus Triticum; species Triticum dicoccoides. The sequence goes on along the minus strand of NC_041385.1, from coordinate 391,799,042 downwards.
GAATCGAGCACACATGCAAACACTAAGCATAATATCTGGCCTAGATGCACATAGGTAAAGTAAGGAACCAATCATGGAGCAATATACCTTTTGATTGAACTCTTTACCATTGTCGTCGGGACCCAGATGGTGTTTGGCTGGCATTGGCGTCGTGTAACCTTTGCAATCTTGCATTCCAAACTTCTTCAGACAATCTTTGAGGTATTTTTCTTGAGATAGGAAGATGCCATTCCTTTGCTGACGAATTTGAAGACCAAGGAAGAACTTCAGCTCACCCATCATGGACATCTGATATTGCTCTTGCATCATGTATCCAAACTCATCACTATACTTCTGGTTGGTGCAGCCGAAGATAATGTCATCCACATATATTTGGCACACAAACAGTTCACCATCATATGTCTTCGTGAAGAGTGTGGGATCGAGGGATCCAGGTTTGAAGCCTTTGCTCTTCAGGATGTCTTTGATCGTATCATACCAAGCGTGAGGAGCTTGTTTGAGGCCATACAGTGCTTTGTTTAGCTTGTACACCATATCAGGATGTTTTGGATCTTCAAAGCCAGGTGGTTGAGCGACGTATACTTCTTCTTCAATCTTGCCGTTGAGAAATGCACTCTTCACATCCATTTGATATAGCAAGATGTTGTGGTGGTTAGCATAGGCTAGCAGTATGCGAATAGCTTCAAGCCTAGCCACAGGAGCAAATGTTTCATCGAAGTCAATTCCTTCAACTTGAGTATATCCTTGAGCCACAAGACGTGCTTTGTTTCTGACGATTTGACCGTGCTCATCTTGCTTGTTTCGATATATCCATTTTGTGCCAATAATGTTATGCTTGCGAGGGTCAGGACGCTTAACAAGTTCCCAAACATTGTTCAGCTTGAATTGTTGAAGGTCTTCTTGCATAGCTTGTATCCATTCAGGTTCCATAAAGGCTTCTGCAACTTTCTTGGGTTCTGATATTGACACAAAAGAAAAGTGCCCACAGAAATTTGCTAACTGTGTTGCTCTTGAGCGAGTAAGTGGACCAGGTGCATTGATGCTATCAATTATCTTCTCAATTTGTACTTCATTTGCAACTCGAGGATGAACTGGACGAAGACCTTGCTCTTGCTGATCATTGTCATCATTGGGAGGATTGTCTTCAGTCTGAGCATTGTCTTCAGGTTGGTTAGGTGCAGAAATGATAAGTTCCTCTTCAGGCTGTGCTTCAGAAGGCATGATTTCACCAGTTCCCATCAGCTTGATAGATTCACTGGGCGGAGCTTCGTCTAGTGTACTTGGCAGGAGCTCTCTTTGTGAACCATTGGTTTCATCAAATCGCACGTCCACAGTTTCGACAATTTTGTAGAGATAGAGGTTGAAGACTCTGTAAGAGTGCGAGTCCTTTCCATAACCGAGCATGAAGCCTTCGTGAGCTTTAGGTGCAAACTTTGACTTGTGATGGGGATCCTTGATCCAGCACCTAGCTCCAAATACTCTGAAGTAGCTGACATTTGGCTTCTTGCCAGTAAGGAGCTCATAGGATGTTTTGTTCAGAAGCTTATGGATGTAAACACGGTTGATGACGTGACATGCTGTATCAATAGCTTCAGGCCAGAACTTTCTTGGTGTCTTGTACTCGTCGAGCATTGTTCGAGCCATCTCAATGAGGGTTCTGTTCTTGCGCTCTACGATGCCATTTTGCTGAGGTGTGTATGGAGCAGAGAACTCTTGAGTGATTCCCATTGTATCCAGATAAAGATCAAGTCCGGTGTTCTTGAACTCAGTGCCGTTGTCACTTCTGATATGCTTGATCTTGACGCCATAATTGTTCATGGCTCGATTGGCGAAGCGTCTGAAGACATCTTGCACTTCAGTCTTGTAGAGAATTATGTGCACCCATGTATATCTTGAGTAGTCATCAACAATGATGAAGCCATAGAGACAAGCAGTTGTTGTGAGGGTAGAGTAGTGAGTAGGGCCAAATAAGTCCATGTGTAACAGCTTGAAGGGTTGAGATGTCGTCATGATTGTCTTCGATGGGTGCTTTGCCCTAGTCATCTTTCCAGCTTCGCAGGCACCACACAAATGATCCTTCTTGAACTTGACACCCTCTATGCCTATGACATGCTTCTTCTTGGAGAGTGTGTGCAAGTTCCTCATGCCAACATGCCCCAGCCTCCGATGCTAGAGCCAGCATTCTGAAGCTTTTGCAAGAAGACATACGGCAAGCTGTGGACCTGCTGAGAAATCTAACATGTATAGATCATCTTTCCGATACCCTTCAAAGACTAGAGACTTGTCAGATTCCATTAGTACAAGGCAACGATATTTTCCGAATAGCACAATCAAGTTCAAGTCACAAAGCATCGAGACTGACATTAAGTTGAAACCAAGGGATTCAACAAGCATCACTTTATCCATGTGTTGATCCTTTGAGATTGCAACTCTACCTAGACCCAATACCTTGCTTTTACCAGTGTCAGCAAATGTGATGTGACTCTTGTCTGATGGATGTAAGGTTGAGTCCATGAGAAGACTTCGATCACCAGTCATATGATTAGTGCATCCGCTGTCCATAATCCATTCTGAAGCATGAGGTGTCATACCCTACAGTACAGTTAGGGGGATAGGCTTCACCAAGAGTATTGTGAAGCATAAACATTTGACGGGCAAGAGGATTATTGAAGCTCAGATCAAGATTAGGACTGATAGGATGAATGGCAAACAATTCAGGAACAAAATACATAGTGAGACCATTTGGGCATTTGATCTTGCGCCCTACAAGATGTTTTAGGTCCCCAGCAATAGCATCAGACGCCTTTGATTTTCGACTAGAGACCTTTCCCTGCAAAAGAAAGTTAGTTCTTCTTAACCACCCACATCTTCAGGGGTGGCTTAGAAGCAATGAGTCTAAGTGCAGCATTTGAGAACTTCGGCTTTGGAGCCCTAGCAAATAGCCTTGCAGGAGATGAATGATACTCATATGAATAAGCAGAAAAGTTCTTAGTTCTATGAACATAGCGGTTTGAAGACACACACTCATATTCATAAGTTTGAGTACGGTTTCCCTGCAAAACATTGGCGTTAGGGTGACTCAGGTGAGTCCTCTGTCTGTATGAAGCCTTTGGACCATATGACGCCTTAGGTCTGGGGTTTGTCTTATTCCCATGTGGTGTCATGATCACATTCACTGGAAGATTCTCAAGACAGCTTTTGGGAACCCAGATCTTCTTCATAGGTGGTCCATTCCTGCAGTTAGTACCAATATACCTGGCAAACACTTCACCATTCTGATTCTTGAACAACTTATAGTTTGCATCAAGGGATTCATCAATTATAATAGGATTAGCACAGGTAAAGCCAGATAAGGTGGATGGATCCACTGAAGGTCCCTTTGCAGCAACCCATGTGGTTTTGGGATACTGCTCAGGCTTCCAGTAGGAACCATCAACATTCATTTTCCTCTCGAACCCAACACCCTCTTTCCTAGGGTTTCGGTTCAGAATCTGCTTTTTGAGGACATCACAAAGTGTCTGATGTCCTTTCAGACTTTTATACATCCCTGTTTCAAGCAATGTCTTCAACCTAGCATTTTCATCAGCAATAGTAGTGGTATCCTCCGCAGAGGGGTTAGTTACCACATCAGTAGTTGAAGACAATGCAACAGTAGCAGCAGTGGAACATTCAACAACAGAGGTAGCGTTATCACACTCAAGGCATTTTAGACATGGTGGTTCAAATCCATCCTGACCGGGACTGATCTGTTGAGCGCGAAGTGACTCATTCTCTTTTTGAAGATCTTCATGAGCCGCTCTCAATTTCTCAAGCTCTTGCTTCCTTTGAAGATAATCATAGGAGAGCTTTTCATGAGTGGTTGAGAGCGTTTCATGACGACTTTCAAGTTCTTGGTACTTAGCATGAAGATTTTTTATGTCTTCAACTAAGGACCGTGAACGTGTCATTTCCGCGTCCAACAAGTCATCGCTTTTGTCTAACAGTTTTTGAGTATGTTCCATAGCTTTTTGTTATTCAGTTGCAATTTTAGCAAGTGTTTTGTAGCTGGGTTTGGCTTCACAATCAGAGTCATCTTCACTTGATGTTTGAAAGTAAGCATCACGTGATTTTACCTTGGCACCACGTGCCATGAAGCAGTAGGTGGGAGCAGGGTCATCCTTGTCATCAGCTTCAGCGTTGGTGTGGAAGTCATTGTCTTCAGTGTTGAAGATGGACTTGGCAACATAGGCTGTGGCTAGAGCCAGACTTGCAACGCCAGGGTCAGACTCCTCTTCAGACTCCACCTCCGCCTCCTCAGAAGCAGACTCCTCCTCTGAATCCATTTCCTTGCCAACAAAAGCACGAGCCTTGCCAGATGAGCTCTTCTTATGAGATGAAGACTTTGATGAGGACTTGGAAGAAGACTTTGAAGATTTCTTCTTCTTCTTGTCATCAGAATCATATTCCTTGCTCTTCTTCTTCTTCTTCTCATTGTCCCACTATGGACACTCAGAGATATAGTGTCCAGGTTTCTTGCACTTGTGACATGTTCTCTTCTTGTAGTCATGAGTGGAAGCTTCATCATTTCTTGAGCAAGATCGTGAAGACTTTCTGAAGCCCTTCTTCTTAGTGAACTTCTGGAACTTCTTCACAAGCATAGCAAGTTCCTTTCCAATGTCTTCAGGATCATCAGAACTGCAGTCAGATTCTTCTTCAGATGAGGAAACAACTTTTGCCTTCAAAGCGCGAGTTCGGCCATAGTTGGGACCATAGATATCTCTTTTCTCAGAAAGCTGGAACTCATGTGTGTTGAGCCTCTCAAGTATATCAGACGGATCGAGTGTCTTGAAGTCAGGGCGTTCTTGTATCATGAGGGCAAGGGTGTCAAAGGAGTTGTCAAGTGATCTCAGTAGTGTCTTGACGATTTCATGCTTGGTAATATCAGTGGCGCCGAGAGCACGAAGCTCATTTGTGATGTCGGTGAGGCGATCAAACATGAGTTAGACATTTTCATTGTCGTTTCTCTTGAAGTGGTTGAAGAGGTTGCGAAGAACACTGATCCTTTGATCTCTCTGGGTTGAGATGCCTTCGTTGACCTTGGATAGCCAGTCCCAGACTAGCTTCGACGTTTCCAGAGCACTCACACGGCCATACTGTCCTTTGGTCAGATGACCATAGATGATGTTCTTGGCAGTAGAGTCCAGTTGAATGAACTTCTTGACATCGGCAGGGGTGACACCTTCACCAGTTTTGGGAACACCGTTCTTGACGACATACCAGAGGTTGACATCAATGGCTTCAAGATGCATGCGCATCTTATTCTTCCAGTAGGGATATTCAGTTCCATCGAACACGGGGCAAGCAGCGGAGACTTTGATTTTCCCTGCAGTCGACATAGCTAAAACTCCAGGTGGTTAAACCGAATCACATAGAACAAGGGAGTACCTTGCTCTGATACCAATTGAAAGTGCTAGTTATCGACTAGAGGTGGGGTGAATAGGCGATTTTTATGAAAGTCTTCAAAACGTGGAAGTTTCGAAGACAAACAATAGAAATGACCTAATTGATATGCAGCGGAAGATAAACTACAACAAGCAAACCATATTCAAGTATGCAATAATGTGAAAGTACAAAGAAAAATAGCAGCTTAGTAGTAAGGATCAGGATGGAAGATAGTATGAAGCCAACCAACGATAGTAGTCAAGCAATGAAGTCAAACAGGTACGACAAATAGGCAATGACTTCACGAAGACAAACTCTAAGTAAAGGGAGGGAGAGGATAGAACCAGTCACTTGTTGAAGACACAGGATTTGTTGGACCAGTTCCAGTGGCTGTGACAACTGTACGTCTGGTTAGGGAGGCTAAGATTCAACTCAGAAGACCGCGTCTTCACCTTATTCCCCTTGATCTAAGGACACACAGTCCTCGCCCAATCACTCTGGTAAGTCTTCAAGGTAGACTTTCGAACCTTCACAGACTTCGTTCACCGGCGATCCACAATGACTCTTGGATGCTCAGAATGCGACACCTAACCGGCTGGAGGATTCACAGTCCTCAAGTTTAATAAGTCTTCAGGTCACGCAGACAGAAAGACTTCAGTGATGCCTAACACTCTTTGGCTCTGGGTGTTTGGGCTTTGTCCTCGCAAGGATTTCTCTCTCTCAAAGGCTTCGAGGTGGGTTGCTCTCAAACGACAAAAGCCGTGCACTAACTCTGAGCAGCCACCAATTTATGGTGTAGGGGGTGGGCTATTTATAGCCACTAGGCAACCCGACCTGATATGTCCAAAATAACCCTGGGTCACTAAGGAACTGACACGTGTTCCAATTGTCAGATTTCAAACACACATGGCAACTTTACTTGGGCATCAAGCAAAGCTGACTCATCCAGCTCTGGATAAGATTTGCTCTCATTGTCTTCGCTCGAAGACATAGGATTTGGGTTGAGCATCACTTCAGTCATTCTGACTTTGTTCACTTGGACCCCACTTAATAGTACGGTGGTCCCTATGACTCAACAAAGAAGAAAAAGGAAACAACAAAATGGCACAGTCTTCGTGCTCCATAGTCTTCACTCAATGTCTTCTCATGTCATAGTCTTCAATATGAATATCTTCACATACCACCATTGTCGTCAATGTCTTCATACATTTTTAGGGGTCATCTCCGGTAGGTAAACAGAATCAATGAGGGACACTACCTGTGTTATCCTGCAATTCTCACAAACACATTAGTCCCTCAACCAAATTTGTCGTCAATACTCCAAAACCAACTAGGGGTGGCACTAGATGCACTTACAGTCCATGAAGTGACTATCCAATCTTTGTGTCTATTTTCAAATGGCACTGCATGCAGTGACTATACTATTCTCTTATGCAGTTCAACCAAAATTGTGGACACTTTGTTTGTTTGCCAAATAGCAACGGGCAAACATCTCTGTCAGCACAAATATCAAGCAGCTAGTAAACATATACCACACCATGTTTGCAGTGATGGAAGAGGTGAAATCGATACAACCGAAATTGAGCATCCAATCATTGAATCCTGTCCTGCACCTCCAATGTAGGTCCACCCTGCCAATAAATTCACATGCAAACCACTAGTATTACTATCTAATGACAGTACAAAAAGAGTAGCAAGATAGTAGCAAACCATGTACCTTCATAATGAGCAGCTCATAGTGCCACCAATTGGATATAAAGGTTTGAAAAAAACATGCTCCTAATGTTGAACCAGTTGGACATTTTGTGCAGCTCCACTAAAATCGAGCATCCCTGTTTGCATAGATATTGAAAGTGTGATTACTATAAAAGTGGCACTAGTTGAAGCATAGACTCACAAATATAAGCATTCCAATTTCTTAATGGGAAAAGGTAGCAAGACTGTTTCTAACCACCTGTTTGAAGGAATAAATAAAGCAACAACGGCTGATGTCAGGAAGGCATACATAGTTTTTTCTGAAAAACTGAGCCATTCCTGACCTTTCCTCTTCTTTTAAGCAAATTTTGTGCAGTTCTACTAAAATAAAATGCCATCACCGCCTTGACAATTTAGTTACACTGTACAAAAGGAAATGACTTAACATTACATCATGATGTCGAGTATGTAGTAGACAGGCATTAGAGACAAACATACAGACCTCCTCTGATAACATAATGAACATTAATTTTAACAAAGGTGTGACTAGCTTTACCGGGATAATTTGAGTGAACTCTACACCCTCTGTTCCTTAATATAAGACGTTTTCGCGGTTCAATTTAAAGTACCCAAACATCTAGTATTTAGAAAAATAGGTAGTAGTTTTCTTGAGCACATATCTGGGAAAGCTTGCCACACTTTATTTATCTCCATACGCTAATGCAACACCATTCGAATACTACAAATATACACTCATCCAGTGGCTAGTGCAACAGTAGAGTAGTTAGTTTATTACAGGGTACAGTACAATGGTTTTACTGAACAGATTTCAATAAACTCTAGCACTGGAAGGTTTCTATAAGAATTAACAATACAAAATGTAAAGGTAACAAGTTTCAGCATTGGTATACTAGCTGTGCATGAGCATTAAACCAAATACAAAAGTCTAAAGGTAACTAGCATTATTAACTAATGACAGTATAAAAAAATTGCAAACCATGTACCTCCAAGGTAAATATCATTTCGAACTCGGGGGGACCTTAAAAATTGCTATCCCAATCTTGATAATCGATCAAACATAAAAACTTGATCGAACGAATCAAGAGAACAGCCGGAGGAGGAGGTGCCCACTCTTGACCTTTCCTCTTGTCTTCATAATTGTCTGTGCAGTTTAACCAAAATAAAATGACATCAGCGCCTTGGCATTTTGGTGACACTGTACAAAAAATTAACTTATCTCATGAAAGTGAGGTATGTAATCTATAAGCATTAACAGTGCAAAAATCTGAAGGTAGTAACAAGTTTCATCGTTGGTATACTGGCTGTGCAACAGCATTAGAATGCCTTAGCTGAAAAATCTTTAATACATCCACAGTCAATAGCTAACCCTGAAATGATCCGGTGACATTAAATGGCACTGCTTAAATTTATCTGTGGCTTTAGACTGAGAGCAGCATTAGTTAAATGTGGCATCACTTTAGCAGGAGCATTGCTTGACTTGACTGATGGCATTATAGTAACAGCAAAAAAAGTGGCAATAAGAGCATGGGAGGCCCATTCAGACAGTGGGCGCACCAGTACGATGTACCTCCACGGACGCAGAGTGGTGAGGGAGGTATGGTTGCCTAGAGCAACAAATATCCAGGCAGCATATGTGGATTACGTCCCATTTTTGTTCTCTTTAGCCACATTTTTCCTATGTGAGGACAACAAACCGATCGACCTGGTCATTCTCTATTGCGTTGTCATGCCTTTCTACCCTTCTTCAACCAAGAGACACGGGACTCATTCCTTAGCTACTATTTTTCCCCTTTTCAACCTAGATGCGGGTTCGATGCCTACTCTCTTGGACAGTACAGTCTCCCTTCCTTTCCTTATTCAACCCAGACATGCATTAGTCTGCATGAAGTAGGGTTTCCTTTAATAGTGCAAATTATGGTTTTCGTCTGCGTGGCCAGCAGAGCAGAGGATAGCAAATTGGGAAGATGGTGGAGTGGAAAAAGATTGACATGCAACGACATGCCAGATGGGGCAATAGAACAAGGGTATGGTTCGAAAAGAGGTAGCATACCTGAGGGTCGGCGGGAAGTGGCTTCGCTTGTGGTCGTCGTCCTCCGCACACACTACGGCAGCGAACCCGTGCGGGCGCTAGGTCTGAGAGGACGGCCTTGTCTTCAGTGCGTGACCTTGCTCGCCGACGACGAGTGCGTCAACGCTGCACGTCCTTTTCTTCCCCGGCAGATTTGTGACCACCAGTGAGGAGGGAGAGAGGGGCCGTATTTTTTAGATCTGGAGAGTGGGTGGTAGTGTGAGAAGCAAGTGGGCAGCCCTTGGCAAGAAAGCGCTGAAGCTCCAGCCTATATATCTTCTTTATACTACTAGTACTGGAGGTGGAGTAGTGGTAGAGTAGTTTATATTTTCTCTGTGTACAGTACCGGTTAGTCGTGCTTCAAAACTGAATGACACGCCATTAAAAAAATAAAGGCCGATAACTAATGCGGCACCTCGGGCCAACGCGGCCAGATCACATTTTGCACGAGAAATTACACACCATGTTTCGTTGACATGTGGTCCTGTTCCACATATCAGTGAGACGACGGCGAGTAGTAAGAGTATTTCCGAACCGACATGTAGGCTGGGGCGCCCCTTCGTGAACCGTGGCAAACTGGCAACCATCCACCGACTCTTCGCCTTTCCCTCTCGATTTGGAACTGCTGTCGCACGCTCTTCCTCTCCCTCCTCCATTTTCCTTCAGCCCTTCACCCTTTCTTCTGCCATTGTTCGATCGTCTTCTCCATGGAGGGAACAGGATGGAAACGACCCCGTTATTCTTGCCCCGATCTAAAAGATGATGTGGTGGAGGAACTCATTGATCGGTGCGACGTCATCACCTCGGCTAGCATGGCGGGTTCGTTCAAGCCCATTCTCGACTCAACTAATAACATCATTACAAGGAACCCAATATTCAAGGAGAGGTTTGATCTCCCCTATCTTCTTCGCCGTGACCCTGATGACTGGCGCTGTCACGACGGAGGCCTCGCCCTGTGCAAGTTGATGCCGCTTGATAATGATACGTATGATGTTAAGATGCCATCGCTTGAGGGCAAGGCTTGGGCAGGCGCAAATGGAGATTGGGTTGTTTACATTGGGTCCAACTGCGAGTGGGAACTTGTGAATGTGTACAATCATGACCGGGTTCCACTTCCAAAAATCTCAGCAGACTGCCCGGAGGTTGAGCACACCGGTATTGTACGCACGTTCAAATACAATCATGGTGACTGTCTTCTACGGAGGATAGCAATTTCTCGAGTCCCCAACCGCTCTTGGAATTACAACAACTATGAAGTTGTTGCTATCTTCGACAAGCTTGTTGCCGTCGTCAGTGGTTTGACTGGATGGATATTGCTCAAAAATCAGTTTCTATACACGGATGAGTACTGTGATGCAATTCAATACGAGGGCCTTGTGTTTGCTGCCACCACTCGTGGCACTGTTTTTGCATGGCATCCTCATTGTTTCGGTACGTTTGTCTTCTACCATAATTATAATCGTTTCATCCACATGCATGCGGGTTAGCAAGGCTGGTCATAGTGGGGAGTAACTTAGACTAGTAACATGCATATGTTACTAGTTTATGTTACTACCTCTATAGTGCATAGTATCTTAGATTAGTATCATAGGTGGTCTCATTTATTGCCATGCATGACACATAGTAGCATCACATTTATTATGTTACGGTATCTACCTATGTTACTATAACCATCTCTCTCTTCCTTAATTGCCTGCCACATAAGCATGTTTGCGAGTCCCAAGTGCATGATACTACTTATGTTACCCCCACTATGGCCAGCCTTACTAATTAACCTTCTTCTTGTGTTTCCAAGGTCCTGTGAACATTCCACCACCTATACTTGAAGATTTTTATAACCAAGGGGGAGATGATGATGGTGATGATCACGAGCATGAGGACGAGCAACGTCCATATACTATTTGGCGCCTCGCAACTAATTCCGATGGATCACCTCTTCTCGTGTGTATACAACCCACTGATGATGTTACTGCTAAGGAAGCAGGTGTAGTCTCCCATGGTCGCACTCTCCGGACCTATTCCAACACCCGTTGCATGGTATTCAGGATGGATACTAGTGTGCTAGCGCCAACTCCTTCTCCCTGCTACAGAATTGATAGTCTTGGAGAAAACTCGCTCTTCCTTGGACAAAACTATCCAATGATGGTGAAAGGTGATCCAACTGCTGTTGACACAACGTTACTACCATTTATGAGAAGCAACTGTGTCTATACCTCGGAAATTTGGGTGGTTCCCTACCCTGGTACTGATATAGTAGGCCGCTTCAGCCTGGATGATCAGTCCTGCGTTGGTCTCCAAATTGACAATGGATGGCCCGTCCCAGAGAATCACTTGTGGTTCAAAGCAAGCGTTTCCAACACTGAGGAATGGTTGAGTTGAAGTTCATTTCATTTCTTGTTATTTGTTGTGTGGTGAAAACTTTAGTATTTATAATGTATCCTCGTTGTCGATGTGGGTTGATGACCTGTTGTATGTAACAAAATGATATGCCTATGATAAACTTACTAAATTTATGAATGGCTTTCGAGTTGCTTCGTGAGTGAGTGGTGCGACGAGGCAAAAGAAATATTTTCCGAATACATAATTGTACGTGCATTGCAACAGGTTATTGGATGAGGCCAATCAACAATAGTAGTACACTATTTGTACTAGCTTCACATGCTTTGCGCGTCGTGCGGGTGTTTTTACTGTAGCCATACTGTACTACGTAACCAGCACCTCGAATCCTCGATACTAGTAGTACTATATAGTACTAAGTAGTAGGGGTAGTAGGGTGGCATGGGCCAGAACAAGCATTCACGTCCAGGAGTATGACACATGCCACCAGCACGACTTCCATCTGACACCATATTTCTTGGAGTCCGTGCTAGAGCAATCTCTTCAACCTCATCGTTTCTCTAACTCAGCCATCGCGCGGCGGGCAAGGTGGGGATTTGCCGATAGTCGGTTTCCGTAACTGCGGTCCCACTTGTAAGGCCAACTGCAACGCACGACCCCAAACGGACCTCCGTTTGCACGAACTCCAACAATAATTTTGACTAGAAAAGCAAGACCAAAGAAAACAAGAACCACAAGAATACATTTTACTACTCCTGTAAGTTGGATTATTGCCTTCTCGATGCATTCATTGTTGATCTACGGAGGCTCGATCTTGCGTGCTTCTTTCTTCTTTGAGTGTAAAGAAGTAGACGTTGCTTCCTCGCATCTAGTCTCATGTCTAGCCTCTATTCTAGTACTCCCTCCTGTCCGTTTTTCTCTGCGTCTAAGCAGCAACACACATACCAAGTAGGAGTATCAACAAGTGCACTAATCTCATCTATAGCCTCTATGCTAGCTAAAAGTGATAGAACATCTACTAAATTGCGCTCTATCAATATATGGATGTACTCTTCTTCCCAATACAAAAACTTGCATCCATTCTACTCCCTCCGTTGCACAATACATGCCTTCTATTTGTCAAAATATATATGTATCTAGACATGTTTTAGTATATAGGCACATCCATTTTTGGACAAATGGAAGTCAAGTATTTTGGAACGGAGGGAGTACATAGTAAAAAATTTAAGTTAGCACAACTAGTCTAATCCGAGAGCACAACCGAAGATTTGGTCGGGTTCTTCCTCCTTTTGCCGACATGTGGGACATCCAGCATCCAGGTCGTGTCATGAAATAAAATAGAGTGGTAGTTGAAGCCACGAGATGTGCATCTTGGGTTAAACTGTAAATAGAATCTTACTACACTTGAGTAACTCCAAAAGCGGCCACCGGAGATCTTTCTTGGATTTGTTTTTCATCACCAGCACGTCGAGGTGAAAGATGTGCAGGTTCAGTGGGTCCGCTTGCGTTTTCACTGACATGTGGGACCGCATGTGAGCAAACAGACGATGGGCTCCGTGCGTCCGCTGGCTGGTTGAGAAGAGAGATAGAGGAGTGCTGAGCAAGGACTGCAGGAAATTTGTTCTACGTACTGTACCTCGATATAGGCTCGATATAGTGGGGTGGCATGGGCCATAACTAGCATTCATGTCTAGCAGTACGGCACACGCCACCCACACGAGTCCCATCCGACACCAATTTTCTTGGAGTCCGTGCTACAGCCATCTCTTCTCCCTCCTGTTTTCTCAGCCATCGTGTGGTGGGTGGGGTGGGGGTTTGCCGATAGTCGGTTTGCTCAACTACGGTCCCATTTGTAAGTAAAAATGCAACACCGCACGCATTCCTGCTTGAGCGGCGTGCCGGACCAACCGTGTGGGGGTGCGACGCGAACACGGCAGGCTTTTCCTTTTGAACTCGTAACTTGTAAAATTTGGTTCTGCTCCATGGCGCGATCGATAGATAGAAAATAACGATTTTGCCTAGAGTAATGAGAAGTTTGGTTCTGGCGCCGTTCATGCATGGAGTACGTACAAAAATTATGAAGTTGATGCAAAAGGTAAGATAATTACTGTAGTATCATATACTACTACATGGATTTGACGGGAAGATAAAAATACATACGGATCCATCAACGACATCCTCACGCCCTAGTGCACCGGGTCACCAACCGACGTGTGAGGAGCAGCGGCGTTGGCGGCGAGCTCAACGTGCTTCTGAACAGTGCCGTCCAAGGTTGCCCTGCGGTCCAAGAAGGCCAGCGTCCTATCATCCTCCTCTTGCATGCACGTAGAAGTGGGTGATTATGTCCATGGTGTCTTGCTGCGCCAGGCGCTGCGCGGCGAGCGTGACCTCAAGGTGGGCATTCTCCGGCGCGACGGCGGGCAGTCGCAGGGCCACCAGTGCATCGAAGAGGTTGTCACCATAGTGGCCATTGAGGGTGGAGGGCATCCCAGATCCTGGGCGCGTCGGCTGAAGGCTTAAGTCAAAGTCGTCCGCGAGCTTCTTGACGACGGTGAACTTGTCGAGGAAACCGACGAGGACCTTATCGAACAAGGAGACGAAGCTGTCGTCCAAGCGGCCCCTCGCCCTGCCGGCCTCAAGCAATACTACCCGAAGACGTTCCTCGTTGCCGGGCCGCATGCCGGCGTAGTGGACCATCTGGCATAGCCGGCTGATGCTCGCGCTCATCGCCTCCATGGGTCTAGCTTAGCTTCTACTACCTCCGTCCTAGTTTATTGGTCCCCATTGTAATCCGTGTCAAATTTTGACCACAGATTTAACTAACAAAATGTTTAGGCATGTTACTAAAAATTATATCACTGAAAACTATGTTCAAATACGAATCCAAAAATATAATTTTTGTTGACATGCATCAACATTTTGTTAGTTAAATCTTTGGTCAAAATTTAGCACAAATTACATAGGAGACTAATAAACCAGGACGGAGGTAGTAGTAGTCAACTGATCTTGCGATTCCAGTGATCACTCTTGCCCTTGGTTAGCGTGCGTAGGTGCGTAGGATTTCGTACTACTCCTCGGCCCTCTATTGCACCTGCCTTTGGCTGTATGATAGGTGGGCGAGCCACCCCCTGGGCCCACGTGTTATTCACCCAAAGGCAGTTGCCGTAAGTCAATGAAGCTGCGCCCCCCTCCGTGCCGGTGCAGTATAGTCATCTCATTGGACCTCTAGTTGGGGCCAAACGAGAGAAGTTTGATGTTTACTGGTTTATTGGTCCCCTTTGCATTTTGCGCCAAGTTTTGACCTTTGATTTAACTAATAAAATGTTGATGCATGTAAACAAAAATGCTGTGTAAGTCACATTACGAAAACCAAATAATCCCAAAACACTTAGGCACGGTGCATTAACTCCCTCCTTGTTTCTTATTTCGTGACATATCAACCAATGAGAGATGTGGGTCGTGCATGCTTTCAATGACTTGAGACTACCAAACATGACATGCAGTGTTTAGTTCATTGCATGTAATCCTATTAAGACTCTAGTTAGCAAGAAAACATTAAGTTCTCTCGCCGATAGGAATAAAACACCATGTATTTATTTACAGAGGGAGTAGTACATTTTTTGTGACATACATTACTAGATATTGCTAGTCAAATACTAAAATCCAGATGGACGTGGTAGTACTCCTAAATCCAGACGGTGGTGCCACTAGTACTAGTAGTAAACTACCAATGTAGTACTCCTAGGAGTACTAGCACTGTACTACCCATTGGTCAAATTATTACGTGCTGCTCCTCACAGTGAAGTGACAAGACCCTGCGCCGGAGATGACACCTGAGTATAGGCGCCATGTTCGGCATACCATAGTCAGCCTCACCGTCTACAGTCACTATCATCATGGCTGTAGAGCTAGCCTGCTTACAACTAGCCCTGTTCGACATAATTTCCCGTGCGTAGATGCCCGTGCATTGCACGGAACACCAAGATTGGGGGTGGACTGCTCCGGCAGTGGCCATCGCGCCAGATTTTTCCATGGGCCTTCTTGATGTGGTGGGGAGGAGATAAGGCTGATTGTGAGAGACAAGGAGTTGTTTGTAAATAGGGAACAAGTGCGGGCATCTTTTTGCAAAAATGGAGAAGCTTGGTTTGTATGCATCAGATCTAGATCCGACGGCTATTGGTGAAATATGGGAGGCACAACATCATCACCACCTCAGGACCTGTTTGATTCGCAGGATTTTGAAAATGCAGGAATAGGACACGGCAATATTACAAGTTTCAAACTGATATTACAAATGTTAGGAGTAATGCTGCACCTAGGAAGAGGGAATTACTAGGAAGTTCACGTAAGAACTTTCATTACTTTAGGTGGATGCAGCGTTATCGTACAAACTAAAATCCACCGCCCTGACAAGTCACTAATGGGAAAATAAGTTTTCGAGTCTGTGGCCACTTGATGTTTCAAAAACAAATTCAGCTTCTGTGGAGACTTTGTCATTTAGGCTTAGACGCTTGCGGTGATCAGCACGCCATTCATTGTTGTGCCAGAGAACGCCAAACCTCATTACCTTGAGCACACTTGCCTCTAGAACAAAGAACCTGGCCAATTTAATCTCAGATGTGCTGCCTCGATAGTCGATCAAATCAATTTCTGTAAGATGGAGATCAAGGCATTCGATGTGATTGTTATAGTGCAGCACATTTTTCACTTTTGGGTCTTTTTTTATCTGCAAAAGAAGAGAACATATTACAGCAGCTGACTGCATAAGATTGCCGTGTCATCAAGAGGTACCAATATCATTCGCTCATACGATAGGGTTGGCTGGCTAGTGATATTTTTTCACTCTCTCTCTCTCCCTCGCTCTCTCTCTCTCTCTCTCTCTATTTCTGTTTCCTCTCATTTAACTAGGAGCACGTGAAGAGCTTGGGCATTTGTTGCCTTCCACTATGTGGCCAATGCCATATTTCGCAAAAGTATGCCACATAATACGCATCGATGTCAAATCAAAAGATTTTGGCACCGCTCTCGCGATGTGAGAGAGTTGGCACCACTGTGCACACAGACCCACATGTATAAACAAATCAATCAAACCAACTACACCAGCCTCTCACTCTCCAAAACAAGTATTTTTCAGTCCTCTCTCTCTCCCACGCAGTGTTTTTCATTGCGTGAGTTAATTTGGCACCGGAGCAAAGTAGGTGCTCCAGATTGGGGCACCAAGTGAGCAATGGAGGGGCATCGATGCCAAATGCATCACAAGTAAAGTTGGCACATGTTTTGGCCTACATAGCCCACTTTTGTACTCCCTCCGTCCCTAAATTTTTGTCATAAATTTGTCTAAATATGGATGTATCTAGTTACATTTTAGTGTTAGATACATCCGTATCAGAACAAATGTAAGACAAGAATTTTGGGACGGAGGGAATACTACCTCATATTTAGTATAAAATTTTGACCATAGATTTACCTAAGAAAATGCCAATGCATGTCACTAAAAATTGCACCATTTGAAATTATGTTCAAATACGAATCCAACGATATAGTTCTTAGTGACATGCATTAATATTTTGTCAGTTAAATCTATGGTCAAATTTTGATACTACAAAATTGGAAGAGTAAACCAGGACGGAGGTAGTACTTGCCCTTAGGGTAACCATAGAGTTACTGTAGTAGTCTAAGTTACTTTCCACTATGACTAGCCTAGGCTACTATAGTAGTACAACATAAAAATGATGCAGGTGATCACATGAGAAAAAATACTAAAAACATTTCTTTCGGTGCAGTGCGTAGATATAGTTTTGAACACTACACTTGTCATCGTAATTTGGGAAAATTACGAAAAAATTGAACTATGTTGTGATTACCGTTTACTAATAGGAAAGAAGTTTCACCTCGATGAGTAGCTTCTCCGTGCATGGAAAGCATGTAAGGAATCCAACAACTTGATCCAGATTGGGGCCGATAGATTTTAGTGCTAAGATCTTCACTGTGCGCATGGACTGGGTCAAGCTTGTGGGAATCATTTTCTGGAAGACGGTCGTAAATACATCAAGAAGAAATTTAAAAATGTGAATTTCAAGAAGACGGAGAAGAAGATGAGTGATGTACCTGAACGATTACGGATCCAATAAAGAGTTCGGAGAATTTGGCAGATGAGTACACCACCGCTGTCAATTTCGGCGCGTCAATGGCCCTGATTTTTGTTGGACCTTCTAGATCCGATACAAGCAATCTCTCAAGGAAAGGCGCATTCTCAATGACCATAACGTGGAACAGCTAGAGTGATCTCTTCCCAATTGATGTCTTGTTGTGGGGCCAGCAAGACACATAAATCCATCGGAGATTCGTCGAGGCGATGTGGAGGCTAATGAACCCGTGGATCTGCTCAAGACGAAGGTACTCGAGCGCAGTACAGCTGCGGAGCAGGTGCTCCATAGCCTTCTTCGAGATTACAACATCGAAGAGGTCGAGCTGCTTGAGTTGAGGAGAAGAAGGGCGGGCGTGGCATTAATCTGGGGAAGATAGCAGGAGCTGAAGCTGGCACGGCGCAGCGTTGGCGTGAGGCGGAGCGCGGACGGCGGCAGAGAGCGACATCATCCAGCTTCAAAGCTGAGCTCCTCGAGCTGATCTAGGGCGAGGGATAAGAACCACTCGTCGAACTTGGGTTGGACCTTGCAGTTGGTACTGAACATGCGGATGTCAAAGCGTCTGGCTGGCCCAGGGTGCGATGAAAGGATCTTGGAGACTGCGGCCATGCGTTTGCAATCCCCGTCGCAGAGGCATCTGTCGACGGTGAGGTTGAGGGGGACGCAACGCCAGAGTGGGCGCCACCGCCGGGAGAGCAGGGCGGTCCGCACGGCAGATTTGGTGGGGAGGAGGCCGATGATGACGAGCAACATGTCATCGGGGAGGCTGCTGATGAAGTCCAGGCTCGCCGAATGTGGTTTTGGCTCGAGCGGCCTCCGCTTGTTGGCTGCCTCGCCGTCCATCTCAATCAATGGCGACGCCAGTGTACACATGTACTAGTGTGTGTTGTGTGCTGGGTGTGCGCGAGTGCGTCCTTCTGTGCATGCCGCCGCGCAGTGGTGAATTGTGCGCGAGTGCGTCCTTCACGCGCAAGAAGTTTGTCCTCAATGCGCCCTCAATTTACTAGCATGCGGGGTGCTACCCCGAGTGGTTTCAACTTTGTTTCCTTCACCGCGTGTCAGATGGGCCTCTAGTTTACTTATTTTCACCCACTGCCACATGGGCCAGCACACCAAGATACAGAACACGAGCTGACAACACAGCATGTGGATTGGTTGACCGGTCAACTAAACAATATACAGAGCTATACGTTGACACAGTGAGCGTATAATCCGTTGGTATAGAAATTTCGAGTGAGAGGGGAGGCTCGTGAGAGATAGCAGAGAGAGAGAGAGAGAAAGAGCTACTCCCTCCGTTCGATAATGTAGTTACAACATTTTTTTAAAGTCAAACTTTTGAAACTTTGACCAAGTTTATAAAGAAATTACTTATATTGGCAATACCAAAGATAAATGATAGTATGAAGTAAGTACATGTTGTGATGAATCTAATGATCGTTCCAGATGTAAATGTTTTTCTCCACATATACCTAGTCAAACTTTTCTGAGGTTCGACTTTTCAAAACATCCATATGCTTATGGACGTGACAGAGTCCCTGACGAGAGAGGGAGAGAGAGAGA
>NC_041385.1:391775927-391779622 GCF_002162155.2 Triticum dicoccoides | reverse complement strand
AGAGAGAGAGAGAGAGTGAGTGAGTGAGTGAAAAAAGTGTGTGTGCATTTGTGAAAGATACATGGACAACACACGATAAAAGTGGAGAAAAAGCATGCATGTCTTATGCAAACATATCACACATGCATCTTCGACAATGGAGGCAAGGTGAGGAGATAGTGTGTGGTTGTTTGGAACCGAGAGAGGAAGACCCCTAGCACGTGGCCAAGAGGGGTCTGACAAACAAGGGAGAGAGGTCGAGAAAGACGTACGGAGAAAATGCAGACATGGGGAGGAGAGAGTGTATGTTTGTCATAGAGAGATCCCCTGGAGATCGTGATGGGACTACATGGGTGGGATATCGAGTGACAAGGTGTGTGCGCGATAGAAGATGCCCCGAGAGATATCGAGATAGACGTATGGATGGAAGGAGACAATACGTGTGTTCCTGATGGCTAGTAAGAGATAATCATACTTAGGAGGGGGGAGTGCTTGCGCCTATGGCCCTGTTTGGATACTCTAACTCAGTTAGAGGTTAGAGTTAGATTCTAACCCTGACTAACTCTAAGTAAAGAGGTGTTTGGATGGCAGGGTTAGATGGAGCATGGATACGGCAAGGCACCTTCACGGGCGGTGCGAGAGGGAGGGAGGGAGAGACAAGAAGCTTCGAGGAAGTGGGGAGGGATTTGCTGCGGGGAGAGCGAGAGGAAAAAGTGTTTATTAGTGGTCCCGAGAAGAACTAACCCAAATAAGCACCTCTTGGATGGGTTAGTTTTTTTGGATGGGTTAGATGCATCTAACCTAAACTAACCCTCCTGTTTGGATCTTTTTGGGTTAGTTGACTCCAAGCTAACCCAAACTAACTCTAACCCATGGATCCAAACAGAGCCTATGATGG
Source organism: Triticum dicoccoides (assembly GCF_002162155.2). Classification (NCBI taxonomy): domain Eukaryota; kingdom Viridiplantae; phylum Streptophyta; class Magnoliopsida; order Poales; family Poaceae; genus Triticum; species Triticum dicoccoides. Next base: position 391,778,745 of record NC_041385.1, on the reverse strand, counting down.
AGTGAGGGATTATGGTACTTAGGGGGGTGCGTGTCACATGGAGAGAGAACAAGGGCGGAGAGTGTTGGATGGGTCTATATGTATAGCGCGAGCGAGACATGTGTATGTGTGAACCAGGGAGATATAAGGCCCGTTTGGCTTGCGTCGTGAGCATCTTTTGCGTGGCCTGGGGTTGTGGCTGGATTTCATGCACGCTTGTTTGGTTGCTACACTGTGAAAAAGAAAGCCCGCCTAGGCTGGGTTCCCTTGCACTTTAATTAGCCTGGCTGAACTCCAGACATTGCAAGTAGCCTGGCCCAAGCGACCGATTTCGAACACCTGGCCGTGCCTGGTTGTGCGGCCACGAGGCTAACAACAATATGGATGGATATTAGCATTAAATAATTGATGCATGGATTGATTGATGGGACGTTGATGCTTTGCTTGGCCCAGGCATGAACCAAACGCTTCAGCACCACACAAGCCTGGCCAGGCAGAAATATTTTACATCTCACGTCCACACCAGGCAGTACCGACCATCAAGGCATGAGGGTCAGGTCACGAACCAAATTGACCAATAAAGTTTGAGAGACATTGAGGAGCCCCGATAAGGCTGAGCGGTGCGTCAGATAGCTGAGAGGGGGAAAGAGATATTCCATCCGCTCGATAATGCAGTGCATGTAAATTTTTTAGAAGTCAAACTTTGGAAACTTTGATCAGGTTTACGCAAATGTTATTTATATCTACAATACAAAGATACATCATACAAAACTACATCTCATGGTGAATCTAATGGTATATGTTTGCTGTACTAGATGTAATTCTTTTTCTCCACGTACATGGTCAAACTTTGTGATGTTTGACTTTTCAATAAATCTATGTGCTATGGACGGAGGTGAGTGCCTCAGTCGAGACAAATCAAGTGCGTGTGAAGGAGAATGAGTAAGTGTGCAAAAAGAGTATGTGTGTGAAAGAGAAAGTGACAACAAACGATAAATTAGAGAGAGAGTGTGTTTTTTCGTTTCTTATGCGAACATATCACGCATGCATCTCCGAGATGGAAAAGCGAGGCGAGGAGATACACGAAGATAGCTAGTGTGTGATTGTTTGCAACGGAGAGAGACACCCCTGTAGAACATGTCCAATAGAGGTCTGGCCAACAAGGAAAAAAGGTCGAGAGGGAACATGGATGGCAGGACGCATGGGGAGGGAGAGAGGGTGTGTTTGTGATAGAGAGATCCCCTCGAGATCGTGAGGGGACTATATGGGTGGGAGATCGAGGGAGTGCGTGCCCGATAGAAAGATGCCCCGAGAGAAATTGAGATAGACCATGCACATGTTTGTGATGGAGACTAAGATTATCTAGTCATATACATATAGGGGGGACTGTGTGTGCCTACAATTGAGTGAGAGACCATCATACTTGGCTAGCTGGGCATGAGATTGTGTGTGTGTGTGTGTGTGTGCATGTGAGATGGAGAGAGAATGATGGAGAGAGATAGAGTTTTAGATGGGCCTATCGAGTGCGAGTGAGATATGCATGTGTTTGTGTGACCCAGGTGGATGGAGAGTTTGAGAGAGGGGGGGAAGAGCTCCGAGACGACATAGTGGTGCGTGAGAGAGTTACGGGCAAAGAGCCAAGGAATTTGTGAGTGTACGATGAGTGCACCCAAGATATCTAGCTTGGACTAGCTAGAGTATCATACATAGTGTGCGAGAGAGACCTATAGATGGTGTATATATGAATGCGGACTAGAAAGACCCCTCCCCCCCACAGAGAGAGAGAGAGAGAGAGAGAGAGAGAGAGAGAGAGAGAGAAAGGGAGAGGGATCAACAAGGTTTTTGTGTTGGATGCGTGCGATAGAATTTAAGATTATCGGCGAGAGAGTGAGAGAGAGAGAGAGAGAACAGGAGTCCGGGAGAGGGGGAGGTCGCGTTTTATGCACCAAAGACTGATATAAACCATGTTTCGATATAAACTTGCATTCAAATATTTAAATTGGAGAACATGTTGTCTGCAATCCACACATGAACGGATACATGCGTATATCAAACAAGTTCATTAATTTGACTTTCAACATGTTCATGGAGTACTATAATACTGTACAACATGCTACTCGATTGAGGTGTTCAATTTTGGATTTAGTTCACTATTTTGACCTACTGAACGAGCTAGTTCATTGAATCGAGATATTTCATTTTGGGTTTGATTCACATTTTTGAGGGGGTCAACTATTTGTCATATAGTAAATCGCTAGCAACGAGCATGTAAAAACACATTACTCCTGAGCATCATCTCTCCATCTAAAAAAGAAGTGGCAAGCTAATATTTCAAAATTTTATTCGAATCGACTTGGTAAGGTAGACGTGGATGCTCGTTCTCCCAAAATTTGAACGAACCGTTAAACATCCTGTCTGCTTGGTGGAATTCGCCCGAGCAAATAAATGGGAGACGCGAAATTACCATCCTATGTGGGACACAAATCAATTGGCCCGTTGTAAATCGAGGGTAGGTTCGTAACTTCATCCAAGCGCGCCTTCTCCTCGGCCGAAATGACATGTGCCGAATAATTCATAAACCATGGTCGGCAAAACATGCTCTCCTCGCCCGAAATAGCTCGCGCCCACTATTTCAAAACACGCTCTCCTCGCCCGAATTCGCTCGCACCCACTATAGTTCAAAACACGCCCTCCTCGCCCGAAATCGCTCCCGCCCACTATTTGGGGAGAAGCAAAGTTACTCTACTATCCCCGACCCTCAATACACAGACCCAAGCCGAGAAGCCTATAGGAAAGGGTAGAACTGTAACTCCCCCTCACATTTCAGACAAATGCGTCC
>NC_041385.1:391727249-391775722 GCF_002162155.2 Triticum dicoccoides | reverse complement strand
CCCCATTCATACCTCGTGGGTGCCAAATCACCTTCTCCCCGGGAAGATCCCTTCTCCGGAGCCGCGAAACCTCAGCCCCACCTCCATGGCGCCCCCCACCGCACCAATTTCACACCCGCCCTCCTCCATAATGTCGGAGCCGCTGTCCAATTGCCGTCGTGCACTGGGCCATGTGCCTCTTACTACGTGCTGCTGGTGCTGCCTCGACGACGGCCGCGTGAACCGTACCAGAGCCGATTCACCCCCGCCGTTGTTCACGGCGCCGGAGCGGCTCCAACTTCGGATTCGTCCAGAGTCCTGGCGCTGCTTTCGCGTAGCCGTCGACCGTCGCGACATCACTCTTTCCCTGCTGTCGGTCGCCACCGCAACCGCGCCGGCCTCACCGACTCGGCAGCTGGACCTGCCTACTTCACCATGCCGCCAGATAGGTCGCACCCTCATCTCAAATCACTTTATTTAGGCGTCAGTTGTCTGGATTGTTATTCTAGGCCAATGGATTCCCAATGGGAAGCAGCACCCCTCGAGGCGGCGGAGCTCCTAGGCTGCCGGTTGGCTGGTGTCTAACATAAGGGTGCGGGGCCGCAAGTTCACCGCAGAAGCAGCGCTTAGATGGCTATCTTTTAGAGTTACGTGGGTTGAAGGTACTGCCGCCGCTGGATCTGGATGACGGGGAGTCTTTGTGGATTGGCCCGGGGGAGGCGCAACCACGGCAGTGCGGTGGGGCGGGGAGCGGGGTTTTGGACGGGGCCACGAACCGCAGAGGCAGGCTGCTCTACCGTTGGTCGCTGGCTCTTCGGGGAAGATTCCAAACAGTGTCAGCCGGGAGGCACAAGACGACCATCAAGCCAGCCGGCGTAGATCGGACAGTACCAAAATAAAATAAAATCATGTGACCCCAATTTAGTCTTCAGTCAACAGACGTGTGACCACTCTCGTACCTTGCTGTTGATCTCTTAGTGTATTTCTTCGGATCAAAGAGATATGTCGTTCTTAACATTATGCGCTATCTGCATCTTCAGACACACCGTCTTCCGACTCACCGCAGTTGCTCCAACAAGGGAAGCATACACCAGAAGGGAGCTACAGTCCCCACTCAACAGTTCCCTGCATCGAATGCGCGTACCCGACATGGACAGCCACAACAACTGCAGGGCCATCGACAAGTCAGCACATGATGCTCACTCCTATGGATGACAGCTAGATAGGTTGTACCCTCATCTTACTTGTGTGCAACATTTATGGCTTTGTTATTCATATAAGAACGAAAAATAGATCATCACATTTCATTGTATATTCATGCTGATCTCTTACGGGTCTTGTTCAGGAGTTCACGCTGTTCCATAGTTCAGCTAAGATACTTGTTCTTTAGGTAACGCTGTTCCATAGTTATCATCCATCAGCCAATGCTATCCCATAGGCTGGTGATTATAGTATTATACCACTTCTAGTATTATCTATGTTGTTCTTTAATACTTTTGTGTGCCATCTAGTTAATCTCGAGTACAAACGATACATATTCTGTAGCTTTCATCTGTGTTCTCCCTTTAGTTTATGAGACCTGTTGCTGCTAGTTAACCCCAGTCCTACTATTTATGTCGTCTCCTACAGACACTCATTTACATAAATCTAACTACTAGTTGTCTTCCATGCATGTCAGATATAATTGCACACATTGATATATCCACAAGAACCTCATAGAGCAATGTAAAGGCCAATAAACTTGATGTCAATGATACCCAATATGATGGAACATGTAAAGGCAGTTCTTCAGAAGACTTGCAGAAAGATGATGAATCCTCTTCACCCCACAAGGTCCTTGCTCTAACTTGGCCTGTGATATAGGTACAACATGCATATAATGTCCTGGAGTGTATCTACTCTGTTGCAATGCCATGTGCTTAGCATGCTGATCATGCATGTAAATATGTCATGCCTTCCTGTTTTTCAGTACCTATTCCATTCATGATAACATGTTTTCAAATTCAAGTACTGTCATTCTACTCTATCGCAATGCCATCTACTTAATTTGGACATCATGCTTCTGAATATCTTATGCATTGTTATTCATCAGTATGTACTTCATCTGTCTGCCATACCATGTTTTTTTACATTGAAGTGCTGTTCTAGTGCTCTGTTGCAATGCCATCTTATTTTCCCAATCATACATGTGTATGTTGCCTTAGTTATTTCTGTACGTATTCCGCTAGCATATAGTTTTACATTCAACTAGTTCTTTTTTGCTGTGTTGTCCTGTCGTATCCCTAGCTCTTACACCATACTCCCTCCATCCGGATTATATGTTGCTGAAATGGATAAGAAAGGATGTATCTAGAACTGAAATACGCCTAGACCCATCCATTTTTTTTCCGGATGGAGGGAATACATGTCAATATGTCATGCCTTTCTATTCTTCAGTACCTATTCCATCTCTCTGATGTTGCATGTTCTATAATTAAAGCACCATTCTTCTATACAAGGCATGCAAGGGGAAGAAGACTATGTTAGAATCTGAAGGGTTACAAACAAGGCCTTTGCAAAAGATCCAAACGCCAGGAGATAATAAACCAACTCCAGTTTTTATAGATACTGCTCCAGCACAGAGAAACCTAACTCCTACTGATAATAAGCAGATTCCAGTGGCCAAAGAACTAGTCCGCTCCAGTCGAGCAAAAATATGTCAACTCAATTCTAAGAAGCTTGTGCGTATCCTTGCATCATGAAATTTTATAGCATGCTGATCATATTTTCTACATGTTTCTTACCCATCTCTCTTTTAGAAAATAAGCTTAACAGATAGAAGAATTTCTGCAATGGTATCGTTTATGAGGAAAGATTTTTGCAGGAATTCTCTGTGCTCCAATGTAGATGTAAGTACCTATTGTATATCACTATATTTTTACATCAACATGTATTTTGTTAATCGGCGTGAATCCAACCTTTATCTGATCTAAATTTAGTTGTAGCAAAATGTATGATTAAAGGCCACAATTTTGATTTTTGTAAGCAAAATTGCCTGGTAGTTTTGCATCCTGAGCTGCACGAGTGTACTATCTCATATCAGTAGGTTTGAATACTTTGGTTCTGCAGTGGGTTTTTTAGTGTTTTTTTACTGTGTTGTTCTGTCGTATCCCTAGCTCTTACATCATACTCCCTCCGTCCGGATTGAATGTCGCAGAAATGGATAAAACTGGATGTATCTAGAACTGAAATACGCCTAGACCCGTCCATTTATTTCCGAATGGAGGGAATACATGTCAATATGTCATGCCTTTCTATTCTTCAGTACCTATTCCATCTCTGCTGTAGCATGTTTTATAACTGAATCACCATTCTTCTATATAAGGCATGCAAGGGGAAGACGGCTCTGTTAGAATCTGAAGGGTTACAAACCAGGTCTTTGCAAAAGATCCAAACGCCGGGAGATAATAAACCAACTCCATTTTCCATAGATACTGCTCTAGCACAAAGAAACCCAACTCCCACTGATATTAAGCAGATTCCAGTGGCCAAAGAACTAGTCCGCTCCAGTCCAGCAAAAGAATGTCAACTCCATTCCAAGAAGCGTGTGCGTATCCTCGCATCATGAAACTTTGTAGCATTTTGATCATATTTTCTACATGTTTCTTACCCATCTCCCTTTTAGAAAATAAGGTTAAACGATAGAAGACTTCCTCCATTGGGATCGTATTCGAGGAAAATATCTTGCAGGAATTCTCTGTGCTCCAATGCTGATGTAAGTACCTGTTGTATATCACTATATTTTTACATCAGCATGTATTTTGTTAATCGGCGTGAATCTAACCTTTATGTGATCTAAAATTAGTTGTAGCAAAATGTTAAAGGCGCTAATGTTGATTTTTGTAAGGGAAACTGCCTGGTAGTTTTGCATACTGAGCTGCATGAATGTACTATCTCATATCACGCACATTACTGAATTGTAGTGCTTCTCTGGTTACCCATTTATTCATTGTGTCAGTGTTGCTTTCATACTACCTTACCTGGCTGATGATAGCTGTGCCATATTGTGTTAATTTGGTATAGGCTACTTGCCCAAACGTTCGTTGTGTCAATGTTGCTTTCCTATTATCTGACTTGGCCAATGATAGCAATGCTAGTGTGTTAATTTTGTGCAGGCTGCTGAAGATAAGAAGACAAACTCTGAAAACAGCAAGGCAACCCCATTGTTTCTTTCTAGTAAATTTAGGCCAGGTAATATGGCAATAACTCATGATTAATCTGTTTGGTTCCCGTCCTAATTTATGTTATGATGCAGTGGTCGAGACACTCTCCACTATCAATAATACAAGCCTACCAAAATCGCCATCTGAATCTGTTCAGTATCCTCTGTCTCGAATGCAACGGAATAAATGTATGTTTGTGAACCAATTAATGGCTGAAGTAATGACGGAAATGGTGGATGAATCAGAGGTGCAGAGTCATGCGACACAACAACTGATCAATGTTTTCGGAGACAGTGTAGCAAAGCAGAAAGAACTTGCCCACATGCTTATGGGTGTCATCTGTGCTGAGGTTGCAAATTGTGACGTTGTAGATGGTTAGGTTCTGCTCATTTATTTGCATTGGCATCAATCTTTGATTGCCCAGTGGATGTAATTTCCTGTAATATATGCTAGATGTGCAACGTTATTCCCTGTATGTCGTACCTTTGCGTGATCGGTTTTGGTCCTGTGCATAATTGCTCGTCGTAATGGGCTCAAATTATCTAATTTGGCCTAAAGACATGTACGAACTTTAGTGGGCCCATTAAGTTAATGGGTCGTTACTAGGCCGAAAGTTAATGGTCGGCCCTCTTACCTCCCGGGTCGTTAATAGTCCAACATCGAAGCGGGCAACAGGTGGCCCAAGTTTATTTCACGGGCCGTTAACAGGCCGTTACTAAGTTTGGGCTACATATGGCCCAACTATACTGTAGGCCTTTAGCAGGCCGAAAGAGACAGCGGGCTTGTACTGGACCATGAAGACCATGGGCCGCTAAGAGGCCGAAAGTCAGGTCGTATTGTAAATGGCCCAACTGTGTTGTGGGCCTTTAGCAGGCCGAAAGAGAAACCGGGCTGGTATTGGACCATGAAAGGCATGGGCCGTTAAAAGGACAAAACTAAGGTCCGACTACAAATGGCCCAACTCATTTATGGTCCGTTAACAGGCCGAATGTCACACAGGGCCGAGAATTGGCCCAACACTTAAATGGGTTGCTAAAAGGCTAAAACTCAGGTCCGACTAAAAATGGCCCAACTAATTTATGGGCCGTCAACAGGCTGAAAGTGACACCGGGCCAGAAAATTGGCCCAACACTTAAATGGGCCGCTAAAAGGCCGAAACTCAGGTCCGACAACAAATGGCCCATCAGATTTATGGGCCGTCAATAGGCTGAAAGACACACCAGGCCGGAAACTAGCCCAACATTTAAATGGGTCGCTAAAAAGCCGAAAGATGTACATCCTGAAAATTGGCCCGTCCATTAAACGGGCCGTTAACAGGCCAAAATCTCATCGGGCCGATATTGAGCCCAGATATATAGCGGCCTGTTAACGGGCTCGAACTGACGATGGGCTGCAATGGTGTTAAATCTTTAACGGGCCATTGACGGGCCGAATTGGCTCATCTCGTATGGGCCGTGGGCTTAAATGGACCTGACACAAGTAGTCCTTATATGGGCTGGCCTGCTAATTTTTACTGGGCCGGCCTTTTCACAGGAATGGGCCTCTGTTGGGCCATGCCACATGTCGACGTACCATAGGCGTCTTCCGTCCAATGAGTGGATGACATCTGTCCCAACGGTGAGCCGACACGTGTTTCCTCCAGCCAATGATGATTTTACATGTGGAAAATCCCCATTGGTCGGGGCTGTTAACGGGTTATCGGATCCAAAACCCGACCCGATAGATTAACGTCGTTGCATTATGGTGGATGCCACGTGTCGGTCACCCTTCACGAAAGCACTTCTGTGACGCGCGATTTATCGTCATGGAAGTGGACACTTCCGTGATGATAATTTTGGTAATGTCATGGAACACTTCTATGACAGCACAGGTATGACTATCTTGATTCTGTCATAAATTTGTCATGGATGTACATGCATGACAAAAAATGTGACCTACTGTGACAAACACGTATCATCACAGAAGTGTATTTTTTTTGTAGTGGATTGCAGTAAATGACTTAACCAAAAACTTACCTATAACTGCATCGGGTAGCGCTTGAACCTCCTCCATGCTAACGTGGTTCACTTGTCCCCTGTTGAAAGGGTTGGGCTTCTTCCCAGAGCTTCCATTGCCATTTCCATTCTTTGCTTCAGGACACTCCGTGGCGTAATGTCCATTCTTCCCACACTTGAAACAAGTAATGTGACTTAGATCCTTCTTGGCGGGCGTTGCTGGGTTTGAATGGTTCTGGCTGTTGCTTCCTCCATTCCCATTCCCATTCTTGGGGCCACTATGGTTATGCAAACTCCCTCCATTGGAATTATGACCTCCATGGTTATGGTGAATGTGTCCTCCTGAGTTCGGGGTAAAACGGGGCCTTTATTGAGCTCCTGAGTTGTACTTCCCTTGTCCATACTTCCTCTTGCGGTTGTCTATCTGCTGCTGCTTCCCTTCAATCATGAGAGCTCTATCTACCAACTCTTGGTAGTTGTTGAAGGTTGCCACCATCAACTGCATGCTCAGCTTATCATTTAGTCCTTCCAGAAACTTCTCTTGCTTAGCGGCATCTGTAGTGACGTCATCTGGGGCATAACGTGCTAGCTTACTAAAATCATCCACATACTGCCCCACTGTGCGTCCTCCTTGGCGCAAGTTGCGAAACTTACGCTTCTTCATGGCCATAGCTCCTGCTGAAACATGGGCAGTGCGGAAAGCCTGCTGAAACTGGTCCCATGTAGCAGTGTCAATGGGGTAAGTGGCTGTAAAATTCTCCCACCATGATGCTGTGGGTCCATCAAGCTGATATGCGGCAAAACACACTCTCTCCGCATCTATGCATCCTGCAGTGGTCAGCTCCCTTCCAATCTTGCGGAGCCAATCATCTGCAACTATCGGCTCGGTGCTACTAGAGAACACCGGCGGATTCAGCCTTAGAAAATGGGCTAAGTGATCAATAGATGGTGGTGGTGGTGGGTTGTTGTTGTTTTTGTTACCTTGGTTCTAATTCTGGACTAATTGCTGCATCAAGGTATTCTGCTGCTGGATTAACTGGGTGAGCTCCGGTGGGAAAGCAAATCCATTGTCACGTCTTGGAGGCATCTGATAGGTTTAGAAAAGGTGAGAAAACAGAATAGAATAAGGTCTAGAGGGAAAACACTACCCATATGCACATGAGACAAACACAATCATATCACTTTAATCAATCAAACAAGGGCATACAATCGGACTAACTATCATTAAAAAAGTGCTCGAACTATACTATATACATGGGGAAATACTACTACTGATATGGTGGTCAACTAGAAATTTTAATCAGTGGAAGACTCCATGATATCCGCTCCATCTTCATCAACATAGTCATCATCGCTATCGTCAGGGTCTGAGTCGGTGTCATCGATGATGATGTAGTCCTCCGAGCGAATGTCCTTGGAATCGTCAACATCTCCTCCTGGCGCGGGGTCTCCCATGAATAGTCCTAGCTTCCTTGTAAGATCATCATTCTTCTCCATGAGTATCGTCATTTCCTCCTCATATCCATCGCGTGTAGACTTGAGTTCTTCCTCTAGCTCCGTGATCCTGATCATTGCCTTCTTCAGATCTATCATGCCCGCACACATCTGGTTCTCCTGGCGACGAACGTGCTGGTTTAACTCCTGGATGAAAGATGCAATGGACCTGTCCCTCCTGGTGCTGATCATCTCCCATTGCTCATCTCGGCGCCCACAAATCAGGTAGATAGTATCCTTGAGATCCTTGTGGTAAACTTCTCCAATGCGTACAATGGTGATGTGGGCTGCCATGCTCTTTCCTAGACTCCAGGTTAGTGCATGAAAGGAAAACTCTATGGGCTCATTGACTGGCATGAACGTCCTTCCTGGAAGTTGAACTCGAATCATCCAACGATCCTCTTCTGGCAAACTGGCGATGTAGGTCCCGGTGAATCTTGGTATTCCGATGTTCAGGTACCTAGTAACTTCCTTCAAGTGTCGTCCAAAAGGAGTGTCTTCATCCGGTTGTGTAAACTTGTTCCTTGCATCTGCCATCCTATAGAGTAGAAAAGGGAGAGAAGTCAGAAAGGAGAAGAGAGTAATGACCTATGGTTTTAGCTTAGTGGTCGTGTCTTACAGTCAGCGTGTGCTTTGATACCATCTTGTAGCGACCAGACCTCAAACAGTCTAGTCTCTGTGCATCAGTGTCATCCCTGGATTGGTAATGCTGACATGCACAGTACTTGAGGATTTATAATAGAGTTTCAATCATACACTTATTACATCAAATGTCTCAAAAGAGAACTTATTACAATAATATGGCTTAAGGCCATCTAAAACGATAACAACGGAAGGCTTGGAAGATAAAGTGAGTCCATCAACTCTAACGGCATAGCTGAGTGAACGGCAACGACCTATGGTACCTTACTCGTCGTATGAATAGTCTGCAACATGAAATGTTGCACCCCGAAATGGGTCAGCACATGGAATATGCTGGCAATGTAACACATAGAGTAATGAACAGAATAAATGCTATCACTACATGCATATATGGCTGGTGGAAAGCTCTATGGTTACAGTTTTGCATAAAGCCAATTTTTCCCTACAACAAAGAAATAAATTTTATTTAACTATCATGGTGGTTGATAAACATTGAGAAGGTTCCTCCAACTCAATCCGAATTAAGCATCATCATTAAAACCCAACAAATTAATTTAGAGTGATGAGGTCAACATGATAATCCAAGAACAGGATACTCAAGATGTCCATAACTGGGGACACGGCTAACCATGATTAGTTTATACACTGCAAAGGTTTGCACACTTTTCCCCACAAGACTCAAACACATCCATGATCAGAGATTCGAGACATAGTCTTTCTGAAGCATTAACTCTCCACTCTGGGTAGACGGTACCACTTACAACCCACTACATCTGCTAGTCTACCTCTTCAAGAGATTCACGCAACTTACTCAACTATGCCAGAGCCCATATTGGCTTGTGGCTGCACACGAAAGTTTCCAGCATGAATAATCTTATGATCCCTTTGAGCCTGGGTGGCGAACCATAGGATGATCACACAGTTACTCCGGGATATCCTAGGACAACACTGGATTCTCCAGGTGCCCTGACAACCACTGGGTACTCTAGGGTGCCTCAACCAATCCACCCAGATGTGTATTTAAGTAGCCACCTTAAGTTAACCATTAATTAACAATACTCACTTCTGTCATGAATACACTCACCCAAACCACGTCTACAAGCATAGCATAGCAATATAAGCATAACGTAGAAGTAACTCCCAAAGGTTTGATAATAAAAGGGCAATAGGTTCTACCTCATCATCTACTTCCCATAACCCACATGTTAAACAGATCCTAACCATGCAATGTTTGAGGGTTGAACTAATGCATAAAACTGGGTTGTAAAGAGGTATGATCAAAGTGTTACTTGCCTTGCTGATGATCCGCAAAACCTAGAGATTTGTAGTAGCACGCTTCGCACTCCAGGTACTCTATCACAAACAAATAGTAACATACATAAGCACTCAACTAGAAGCATGGGTAAAACTCAAATAAGAGATCTAACCAGAAAGTTCAACTGAAGAACTTTGGTTTGCAAGAAGAATCAAATCAAAGGGAGCAACGACACTCAAACTATGAAAGAAACAAGATTTGCTTACTAATCTGGAATAAAATCAAATTGTACAATACCAAAATCTTGTTCAAGTTGGTTAAACAAAAAGAGGGCATCAAGACGAAGATCTAGGCGCTTGAATCACCTGATTCGGATAAACGAGCAAAAAGCTAAACTAAAACGAAGATCAGGGCAGAAATCATGATCGAAAATAATCGTGGAAAAACCCTGGAAAATAAAATACGACGAACAGGCTAACGAACGAACAGTCGCTGTCTGCGGCTAATGGACGAAGAACGTTCGTTAAAACGAAGGTACGGACAAACGTCCGCTATTTAACTAAACCGAACCGATCTGAAAAAAACAAATCTAAGGTTTCTAAAAAAACCGAATGGTTCTTTAAAAAAACGTACGACGGCGGCGGCGGCTTATACCTCCGGCGAGGTCAGCGGTGGTGATGGCGGGATCGAGGCGGCGGCGGCTCCGGCGGCGGGGAGGTCGGCGGCGGCGGGGCTACGGCGGCGCAGAACGGCGGGCGAGGCAGCGACGTGGGCTGGCGGCGGCGGCGTGGCGCCCGGATCAAGGCGAGGCAGGGCGGCGGCTAGGGTTTGGCGGCGGGGCTGGGCCGCGGCTTTTAAAGGGGCCGGCCGGGGCAGTCAGGGTCGGGCACGACCCGACTAGGTCGGTTAGCTTTTTTTAAAATAATCCTGACACAGAAAAACTAATAAAAGAAATACTAAACGGAGTCCAAAAATCCTGAAATAAATTTTCGCGGTCCTCTAATAATATTGCGGACAAAGTGAACATTTATTTGGGCCTCTAATGCAATTTCGAGAAACACATTTTTTCCTAATTCAAATAAAATAGAAATAAAACTCCGAATAAAAATCTTATTTGATTTTAATATTTTTCCTCCAATATTTCTTTATATTGGAGAAGTCATTTTATCCCCTCTCTTTTATTTTCATAATGGAAATATTCAAAGAGAAAAATAATTAAAACCAAATGATCCTCTTTTCAAAATTTGAGAAAACTCAAATATGAAAATAACGAAATCCCCAACTCTCTCCGTGGGTCCTTGAGTTGCTTAGAATTTCTAGGATCAACCAAAATGCAATAAAATATGATATGCAATGATGACCTAATGTATAACATTCCAAATTGAAAATTTGGGATGTCACAAATGCATACTCCGCAGCGACCTCCAGGAATCCGGAGGTGCCGGATACTCTGATGAGCACATTACAAAGTGTGTCCATATCAGAGTAACATCGTACCTTAATGGGCATGGTAGTTGAAAGGGTTCTGTCCGCGAGAAGTGGATTGAATGAAGCTTTCATGTGCCTGTTAAGAGTCTTCAAGGTATGTAATGTAATAGCTTAACTATTTTTACATGCACAATGCGCTCATGTATAGATAGTAGCCCCTGAGGATCTGGTCGGCTTCCATAGGGCTGCCGCGGTTGAGACCCTTCGGGCTGAGCTTGCCTGGGCCAAGGAGCAGGCTAGAGTGAGTGACGCGGCTGCCAAGAAGGCGGATGCGGATTTAAAGGCCGAATAGGCCGCTCAATGCCAGTGCCAAGAGAGAATATCTACCATGGAGCGGGAGCTGAAGGATGCCACTAGTAGGTATAGTTCTCTCGAGGAAGATACCAAAACCAAGGCAGCCAAACTCGACAAGGCCTTACTAGAGGCGAAAGAAGCGCGATCCGTGTCCAGAGCGGCTCGGGAGGAGATCCGGTAAGATGGGGAGATAGCGGCTGGTAAGCCCTTTCTTTTACAGACTAAGTTCGGTGACCCGAAGTATGCTATGCTTAACCAAATGTGGAGTTCTCCAGACGTGTTCTTGGATCTGCCGAAGAGTGTTTCTGACGCGACGCAGTTCTTCCAAACACAGGAAGGACGTGCTACGGAGAGGCTTTTCTGGTCGAAATTCAACGTGGCAAGGCGTCCGGTGCTGCTGAACAAGCAGATGGCTCAGTGGGCCGAGTTGCACAAGATGTCCGGAGCCGCCATGAAGGACGTCATGGTTCGACTATGGCCAGCCGAACCCGTTCCGAGCAGCTATTTCCGTTTGGTACAGCGGCTTGTCGATCCAGTGCCGCGTATTGACGCCATCAAGCAGTCGGTGTGCATATAAGGTATTGGGAAAATACATATTGGGCAAAGATGAAGGCTACCGATGTTGCAACCAAGGGTCCGCCTAGAGGCAAGGACCAACGCACGCCGGAGCATTATTTGAAGGACGTCCTAGAGGGCGCCCGCTTGATAGAGGGTCAATGCTCGAAGGGTATTATGTTTGAATTAATGTACCAGAATTGTGAAAACAAAAATATTATGCTACATTAACGCTGTGTTATATACCTTTTCCATTTATTTCCTCCTGTACAGCCATTTCTTATAACCTGAAAGTTTGCCAGTCGTCAGCTTCAGCCCCCTCGCATATAATACAGGGGTGTTCAAAATAGCACCTGGTCACTCTTGACCCAACGTCTTGGTACAGAACAGAGGTGTTAGTGCGGCGAACTAGGCAATCGGACTATAGGGCTTTAACACCTTCATTTATCCATAGGTGTTTTACGTGGGTCTACCATGTAGCCCCTGGTATGTACGTAGTTATCCGAATACGGTTGCGTTACATAGGTGACCAGAAAGATGGTCCTTCATGTAATACGGAAGGAATCGCAAAAGATTCTAATAAGTCGCGGAGTGGTTGACCAGCTCTCGCCGCATCATGACAGTCAGTTTTCGGCTTCTCTACTGAGGTGTTTGACCAGTTGAACCGGAAACACAATCATAGTAGTTCTCCCTTTACTACCCTAGACGATAAGACGGAATGTAGGGTAGCAAGCACAGGAGCCGGGCAACCCAACTATTGACCAAAGACATGATTCGGAGCTGATGCATATGATGCCGAACTCGTGACGCCGAAGTATGCTATAGAGCTGTTTGGACTTCTTTTGGCAACCCATATGTTGCCGTATCGAGCCCCTGGCAATTTGTGCCGAGGTGTCTGCGTGAAACAATCGAAGAAGCAAGGTACGCTTGTATGTGGAAAAGCAAATGCTGAAGACGGAATATGTTCACTAAAATCTGATTGATACATCGAACGTAATTTTGCAGATTATGACACCACCACCCAGGCCATCTTACGTGCCAGGGGTCGTGGGCTAAGGAAGAAAAGGCTTTGTACAGGTTTCAATAGAGTTTTTGGTCTACAAAAAATCTTTTGGACCTCCTGTCGCACGTCTACGCCACCTGTGCTTCGGCGAAAAAGTCTTCCTTAGGGGGAGCAATCCCTAATTATTTGTAGGAAAGCCGAGCTCATGGACAGTCCTTCCAAGTCCATAGGATGGACAGGTATTGATTCACCTATGGCAGAAAGATAAGAAAGTAGTTAGGAAAAAGAGAAAAGGTTAAAGTTCGGACAAGCCGCTTTCTAGGCCTGTCCGCATTGTGCCTCCGCCGATGACCAAGGTATTTTGAGTGCATAATTGTGTATGCACGGCGCAAACTCTACGGGTATAAGAGGCGACCGACGGAGGTGGAGCTGCTAATGCAGCTCTAAAATTGACCGGTCCTCTGCAGTAGAGTCTGGCGGTTTAATGACCGATGAGATATGCGGCTTGAGGATGCCGCTTTGTACTTCAGCTGTGATTGCCACAGTATGCCCCTCAATGAGGAGTGAGCATTCCGTGTTTTCATTGAGCGTTATGGTGCCCCGTGGACCGGGCATCTCCATCTTTAGATGGGCGTAGTTTGGGACCGCATTGAAACGAGCAAAAGCGGTCCGCCCGAGCAGTGCGTGGTAGCTAGTTCAGAATGGGACAATATCGAAGATCAAGTCTTCGCGTCGCAAGTTTTCCGGCGAACCGAAGACGACCTCCAGTGAGATTGAGCCTGTGCCGTAAGCTTCTGCGCTGGGTATTACTCCCTTGAAGGTAGTTGTGGTGGGCTTGATCCTTAAAGGGTCAATGCCATTTTGCTGAAAGTGTCTTGATAGAGTAAATTAAGACTACTGCTGCCATCCATGAGGACTCGCATGAGATGGAATCCGCCAATAATTGGATCGAGGAACAAAGCTTCCGAACCACCGTGACGGATACTGGTTGGGTGGTCTTTGTGATCAAAAGTGATCGAGCAGGCCGCCCATGAGTTAAATTTAGGGTCGTCCGGCCTTATGGCGTGGTCGTCTTGTAGTTCGTGGTTGCGCTCCCTTTAAGAGGTATATATCACGCATATCATGTTTACTATTTTTACTTCCGGGGGGGGGGTGCTTCTGTCCCCCGGTGCTTAGTAGGCGAGCCTCCTCTTCTTCACTGTCACTGGGCGGCCCCTTCCCTTTGTGTTCGGCATTGAGCTTGCCACCTTGTTCGAAAACCCAACAATTTCTGTTGGTATGGTTCGCGGGTTTGTCAAGGCTGCCATGGATCTGATAGGGCCGATCCAGTATCTTGTCTAGACTAGATGAACCATCTCTGTTTTACTCAAATGGCTTCTTCCATTGACCGGCTTTCGAGACACTGAATCCGGGGTTGACCATTGTGTCTAGGGTTCCTGCATTATTGTTGTGACGCTTGGCTTCATTGCGTCGTGGCTTTCCGTTGCCTTCCCTGACTTCGGAGGTGCCAGGATCGCTTGCGCTACTACTTCTACGAGCGAGCAAGCTATCTTCTCCTGCGCAAAAGCGGGTTATTAGTGCGGTAAGAGCTGCCATGGATTTTGGCTTTTCTTGGCCGAGGTGGCGGGCGAGCCACTCATGCGGACACAATGTTTAAATGTCGCGAGTGCTTCGACATCCGGACAGTCGACAATTTGGTTCTTTTTAATTGGGAACCTAGTCCAGAGTTTCCGGGCTGACTCTCCGAGCTGTTGCACTATATGACTTAAGTCATCGGCATCCGAAGTTCGGACGTATGTACCTTGGAAGTTGTCGTAGAAGGCGTCTTCCAAGTCCTCCCAGCTGCCGATGGAGTTTTCAGGCAGGCTGTTTAACCAATGCCGAGCCGGTCCCTTGAGCTTTAGTGGGAGGTATTTGATGGCATGAAGATCATCACCATGGACCATATGAATGTGGAGAAGAAAGTCCTCAATCCATACCGCGGGATCTGTTGTTCCATCATATGATTTGATATTCACGGATTTAAACCCTTCTCGGAATTCGTGCTCCATTACTTCATCAGTGAAGCAGAGGGGGTGTGCGGCGCCTCTATATCGGGCCAAGTTGTGACGTAGCTCTGATGGAGTCCGTCTGGGGTTTGTTGCCCGGACGTGGTTGTGCTTGTCGCGTCCGGCTAGATAGCCGTCGTCGCGAGCTGGGGCATGCCCCCCTGATCTGTAGATCGATCTAGTCTGGCCTGCTCTGTTTTACATGTCCTACCGCAGGTCATATGTATATCCCCGGGCTGTTTGGTATCTACCTTTACGGCGAGATAGTATGGGTTGGTGTTCGGCTTGAGTTGCCATTTTGTCCCGGCCACGTGGTGGTCGGCCAGCCGCATTACGTGCTGATGGTACGGGCTCAAGTGCCTCGTCGTCGAATTGGCGTAGCGGTTTACGCTTCATGTAACTTTTGGTTGGGCGCTTGAGGTTGTATTCCTTAGCTGCCAGGACATTAGTCCACCTTTCGTTGAGTAGATCTGGATCAACTTGAAGTTGTTGCTGCTTCTTTTTCAGGCTCCTTGCAGTGGCTATTAGTCGGCGCTTAAAGCGCTACTTCTCGAGAGGTTCCTCAGGCATGATAAAGTCTTTGTTGCCGAGGCTCACCTCATCCTTGGAGAGTGGAAGATAATTGCTTCCCTTCGAGTCTTCATTTACAGCCTGTTCATCAGGGCTAACCTGCCCATCTTCCTGATCATCCTGTCCAGAGGTTGGCTCAACAGGGTTTTCTTGGTCTTCGGCATTGTCTGGAGTATTGTTGTCTCTCATGCCGGATTGGCTGTCTCTTTCACGGCGTGATTTAGAGCGGCGCCGTCGGCACTTTGGTTGTATCTCAGGAGGTTTATCCTCTAGTAGATTTTTCTCATTATCGTCGTCACCCTCTTTCAGTGTATCCACCATGTACACGTCATACGAAGAGGTGTCTGTCCAGCGTCCGGTAAACGGCTTGTTTTGGGCCTGCTCTTCTCTGGCATCCTCGTCCATACCGTCGATGTCTTTGGAGCCGTAATCGAGAATGTCAATTAAGTCCTCAAAAGTGGCTATGAAGTGGGTGGTGGGTGGGATGTAAAATTCCCTGCTATCAGCCCCTAGTCTGGGTTGGGCGTAGTTCAGACGTTGCTCCTCTGTAATGACGAGGGATCACATCAAGTCCAGAGCCTCGCTTAAAGGCGAGGTTTGACCAGAGAGAAGAGAGTCCGTGGAGTACGGCGGGAAGGAGATTCCTTGGCCGAGCTCAAACGATGCTGACTCTGAGGGTTCGAAGCCAGTGTCCGGAGAAGGGTCTGACTTCGTGATGGTTGCCGGTGATACTACTTCCTCCGGCTCTCCAGTACTGCGTTTGGTGGCCGTAGATAGTCCGGTGGGCTCAGGAATCCCGTCTTCGGACCTGGTGATGCGCTCCAGATCTAAGGCCAGAGCGGAGGTTGGGGTCGTGAACCCTTGGAAGATCAAGTCTCCTCAGATATCAGCGACGTAGTCCTGATTGCCAAAACTAATCTGGTGACCAGGGGCGTAGCTGTGATCTGCTCTAGATGGCCAAACGAATTGGCCCGCAGTGCGAAGCCGCTAAATATGAAGATCTGGCCGAGGAGAAAAACCTCCCCCAGGGTGGTATTGTTGTAGATGACAGATGGAGCCATTGAACCTTCCGATGACGACACAGCGGAACTCTCAATGAAAGCACCAATGTTGGTGTCAAAACCGGCGGATCTCGGGTAGGGGGTCCCGAACTATGCGTCTAAGGCCGATGGTAACAGGAGGCTGGGGACATGATGTTTTACCCAGGTTCGGGCCCTCTTGATGGAGGTAATACCCTATTCCTGCTTGATTGATCTTGACAAATATGAGGATTACAAGAGTTGATCTACCACCAGATTGTAATGGCTAAACCCTAGATGTCTAGCATGTATGATTGTGATTGCCTCTACGGACTAAACCCTCCAGTTTATATAGACACCAGAGGGGCCAAGGGTTACACAGAGTCGGTTTACAGAGGAAGGAATCTTCATATCCGAACACCAAGCTTGCCTTCCACACAAAGGAGAGTCCCATCCGGACATGGGAGGAAGTCTTCTATCTTGTATCTTCATGGCCCATCAGTTCGGCCGACATTATACAGGTCGGACGTCTAAGGACCCCTTAATCCAGGACTCCTTCAGGCGGCCTCCCCCCATCTCTGATAAGCAGCAGAAGAGACCAATTACTACCCTTACAACATTATCATACAACATTATAGCAGCAGAAGTTTTGAGCAGAAGATAATCAACTACACGAAGTTACCATTTCACATTCAAAAAGCAATGCACTTGTGAACATATGATGGCAACAGCTTGAACCCTTCAAAACTAGGGATTTCTTTATACATGAAACAAAATTGAAAATGTAAACCAAATTAACAAGTTGGAGTTACTTGGAGTGACATTTGGTTTTAATTTAACTATAATATGCAAGGGATAATATTGCTCAGATATGTGTTACAAAACTGAGAAACAAGTTTGAAGAGAGAATAACAAGCACTAGTGTTGGCTTTCTACTTTGGGCAGTTAGTTAGTGGAAATTTTGCTAGTAGATATGCTTTGACTGATTTCCTGGAACCCAAAAACCATTGGATACAAAAAACAACGATATTTGCATCAATAAATAACTATTTCTTGCTACAAGTGCCAGTAGTATCTTAATGAGAGGGGGTCGTCAGTGTTATTCATTCATTCAGATCACTAGTCAGCCTCAAGGCATAGCTACCTTTGTTTCAATGCATCTATCTTTTAGGTTTCTATCATTCCTTAGTGTTTTTTATAACAATCCCCTCCCTTTATTAGCCTAATTCTTGCTACAAGTGCCATGGCTTCAATCAGCAACAAAATAATGCATACTGATGTCGATGGCCCTGCCTGTGGCTTGGTCGATGCCGATGTATCATGTTCTGCTCCCACGAAGTATGTGGCATTTAGTGTTTTTTTGAGATTGTGGTAGTGTTACTCATCGCCAAAAAGGAAATGGTAGTGTTACAAAAAAAGCATGTCAATCGCTAGTCCATGGGAAAATTGCTTCCAAGAGTTAGAAACATCTATATATTGCATTGCCGTGGGCCTCTTTGAATTGAAGGAGTTTTTTTTAATCCTTGAGATTTATCTTTTCATGTTGGTCGCTTAGTTTGTTGGATTGAATACAATAGGAACTTTTACTAAGGATTCATTTGTATTCGTTCCATAAGAATTATAGTGCACACCCAAAGACTATTGAAAAGAATCCGTACTTTTCTCTGCGATGCAACCAAACCAAAAATCGTGCATGATTCATATGGGCATAACTTTGCGATCTTTTTATTTTATGTTTCTACAATCATGTGAATCAAAGATGCCCTAAATTGTTTATCGACGATCAAATCTAACAACCAACATTTCACCTACGTACGTGATAAGTACTTCTGCCATGGCACACTTACTTGAGGGCGAGGAGCGGTCGAGGTCGAGGTCGGGGTGGTGCGGGGCGGAAGAGGGGGTCGCTGGGGCGGTGGCGGCGGTGCGTCGATGTGGTTGGCACGGGGGCGTAGAGGGGGTCGCCGAGGTGGCACGACAATGTGGGTGGTGCGGGGCGGCACGACGATGTGGGTGGCACGGGGCGGCGGCGGCACGAGGGCGGGGCGGCCGGTGACGGGGGTGGCGTGGGGCGGCGGCGGCTCGGCCACGTGGCAGAGAGAGGGGACATAGAGAGAGGGTGAGGGAGTCCTGGATTAAGGGGTCCTCGGACAGCCGGAATTAATGTGGGCCGGACTGTTGGGCTATGAAGATACAAGATGGAAGACTTCTTCCCGTGTCCGGATGGGACTCTCCTTTGTGTGGAAGGCAAGCTTGACGATTTGGATATGTAGATTCCTTTCTCTGTAACCGACTTTGTACAACCCTAGCCCCTTCCGGTGTCTATATAAACTGGAGGGGTTTAGTCCATAGGACACAATCATAATCATACAGGCTAGACTTCTAGGGTTTAGCCATATCGATCTCGAGGTAGATCAACTCTTGTAATACTCATATTCATCAAGATCAATCAAGCAGGAAGTAAGGTATACCTCCATAGAGAGGGCCCGAACCTGGGTAAACATCATGTCCCCCGTCTCATGTTACCATCGACCTTAGACGCACAGTTCGGGACCCCCTACCCGAGATCCGCCGGTTTTGACACCGACATTGGTGCTTTCATTGAGAGTTCTGCTGTGACGTCAAAGAGAGGATTGATGGCTTGCCTTGTTATCAAGGACAACATCACCTCCAGAGGAGCCCTGGCCTCTGACCAAACCCTCTGGTTGGGCGGCTTCATTATGACCACCCGTTCGGCCGTCGGGCCGACGATGACTTCTCGGGTCATCGAAAATTGACTCTACGTCAACTCAGAATACTCCAAACAGATGGATACGACGGAGTTGTCATCTTTAAACGAACTCCTGGATCGCAGCGCCGCCCTGGGAGTCGCTACAGACTACGATCGGATTGGGCTTAAACCCGATAAGAGAGAAATTAAATCTCCACCGATCACCCATCAGATAGCGGTAGTGGAGGAGCAACACAACAACTCTTCCTCTATATTGAGGATGAACTATGTTCAGATTTCTGAGATCACAGAGCCGGACACTTGCCTGCGGGAAGACGTGCCCCGTACTTCGAACCTAGAGTCGGACTGTGGGCCTGTAAAATTGGTTGATATCCCGAAGCCCGAACTGTTAAGCTTGGAAGTTTCTCAAACTCCGGATCCTAGATTGGGTCAGGGTCCGGACTTAAATCCGCCCACCCACCCAGATACACGCGATCTTCTCCACATCAGACAGTAGTCCCAAGAAATGGTCCATCACTTTTGGGCCAGATTCCTCCTTGTCAAAGACAAGATCAAAGACTGCCGCGATGTAGACGCAATCTCGTTATTATGCAAAAATTGCACGGGCGAGGGAATCCTCAATGCAATCAACCGCCATCACGTATCACACTTCGCTGACTTGGCAACCATAGTACAGAAGTACTGCACAATGGAAAGCGCCTGGAAAGCTCAGGCAGCTTCTTGGGAGCCACCAGTTTCCACTCAACCCCTCATCCGGACAAAAAGGATGCACCCTCGTCGGTCGCCTGATCCAATAGTAAAGAAATGAAGCCCATTACGGGGCGCAAAACCGTTCTGGAGGGATGGCTCGATAGGCCTTGCAAAATACACACAACACCAGATACCGTACCAACCCACAGCCATAGAGCATGTTCGATACTCCGGCAAGTGGCCAAGAGCGGCGAGGATCTCCTCATCAAAAATACCGCAGAGCAATATCACATGGAAGACAACGACCCTACATTATTGACTGTCTTTGAGACTTTTGCCTCAAACAATAGGCGCAAAAGGGCACTCCGCGGCCTCACTAAAGTCTGCCAAGTCACAGCAATAAACCCCTGGAACAACACGGCCATAACTTCCAATGCTAGTGACGAACCTAAATTCAGAACAGTCCGGGCACCAGCCGCATTGGTCCTTAGTCCGATCGTGGACGACTTTAGGCTTACCAAAGTACTCATGGACGACGGCAGCAGACTAAACCTCATTTACGAGGAAACTCTCAACAAAACGGAAATAGACAGGAGCCGCATTGAGCAAAGTAGCATGACCTTCCGAGGAATCATTCCCAGTCGGGAGGCGCGATGCACAGGAAAAATCCCAGTCGATGTGGTATTCAGCACGCCGGAGAATTACCAGTCCGAAGAGATAACCTTTCAAGTGGCCCCATTCAACAGTGGATATCACGCCTTATTAGAGCGAGATGCATTTGCATGCTTCCAAGTTATACCCCATTACGGGTACATGAAGCTCAAGATGCCCGGGAATGGTATTATCACTCTTGCCAGTGATCCGGACATAGCACTTCGCGCCGAAAACAAAACTGCATCCCTGGCCCTCAAGGCATTGTCTGAAGCCCTCGCAACCGAAGAACTAACCACATTGCGCTCCATGGTGGATAGGGACGATGTGATCCTGGACAAGCGACCCAAATCCACCTCCTTTAAACCAGCAGATGAAATAGTCAAATTCCAAGTCCACCTAACAGACCCCAAGAAGACATCAGCCATCGGGGCACAACTGGACCCAACAGTTGACGCCGCACTATGAGTGTTCCTACGCGAAAACTGGGACATATTCGCCTGGCACCCTTCTGACATGCCAGGGATCCCACGCAGGCTAGCCGAACACAGCCTCAATATATTGCAGGGATATAAACCAGTCAAGCAAACACTGCGACGCTTTTCAGAACCCAAACGACAAGCTATGGGGGAGGAGCTAGCCAAGTTACTCGAGGCCGGATTCATCAGAGAAATAAAACACCCGGACTGGCTAGAAAACCTGGTGATGGTACCAAAGAAGGATAAATCCTGGCGCCTATGTGTCGATTTCAAAGACCTCAACAAGGCCTGCCCTAAAGACCCCTTCCCTCTCCCCTACATCGATCAGATTATCAATGCTACCGCAGGACACGACTCACTGTGTTTCCTTGACGCATACTCTGGATACCATCAAATCAAGATGAAGGAGTCCAATCAAGCCGCAACGGCATTTATCACCCCATACGGGCCTTTCCGCTTCAACACTATGCCCTTCAGTCTCAAAAACACCGGCGCCACCTACCAACGCATTATTCAAACATGCCTGGAGAAACAGATCGACAAGACAGTTGAAGCATATCTGGATGACGTAGTCATCAAAACTAGACACGTCGAGTCAATAATAGACGATCTGCGTCTCACATTCGACAACCTCCGAACATATGACATCAAGCTCAATCCAGAAAAGTGCATTTTCGGTGTTCCCGCTAGAAAACTCCTGGGCTTCATCGTTTCCAATAGAGGAATTGAGGCAAACCCAACTAAAATCCGAGCTTTGTCACAGTTGGCTACGCCAACAGACCTCAAACAAGTTCAAAAATTATCCGGATGTGTGGCAGCTTTAAGCCGCTTTATCTCCAGACTAGGAGAAAAGGCGTTGCCACTCTATCGCCTTCTCCGACGCACTAATCACTTTGAGTGGACGGACGCGGCAATGGCCGGACTAGAAAAAATAAAGGCTCTTCTAGCAAGCAACCCAATCCTGGCCACGCCAAACATCGGTGAACCCATGTTATTATACATATTGGCCACACACCAAGTCATAAGTGCGGTGCTCGTCATCGAACGAGAGGAGGATGGACACAAATTCCCGCTTCAAAAGCCGGTATACTACATATCCACTGTCCTCACACCATGCAAATGCCGATACCCTCATTACCAAAAAATAGCATACGCGGTCTTCATGGCATCCCGGAAGCTACGGCACTACTTTCAAGAATGCTCAGTAACAGTGGCCTCCGAGGTACCACTCAATGACATAATAAAAACCGCGACACCATGGACCGGATTG
Source organism: Triticum dicoccoides (assembly GCF_002162155.2). Taxonomy (NCBI): domain Eukaryota; kingdom Viridiplantae; phylum Streptophyta; class Magnoliopsida; order Poales; family Poaceae; genus Triticum; species Triticum dicoccoides. The sequence goes on along the minus strand of NC_041385.1, from coordinate 391,753,358 downwards.
CTAAGTGGGCCAATGAGCTCCTCCCATTTGACATAACATACAAACTGCGTCGGGCCATTAAATCTCAAGTACTGGCCGACTTCGTCGCCGAATGGACAGTGGCCGAACTCCCTAAAGAGTACGACACATATTCCAACTGGGTCATGCACTTCGACGACTCCAAAATGCTGGCGGGCCTAGGAGCAGGCCTTGTCCTAACATCACCTACTGGAGATATAGTTCAGTACGTCCTCCAAATATTATTCACAGACTCCAACAATGCAGCCGAATATGAGGCCTTATTACATGGTCTTTGGATGGCCGTCTCCATGGGCATACAACGCCTGGAAGCGCGCGGGGAATCAAACCTCACAATATCTCAAATAAATGGAGATTTTGATGCCAAAGATCCGAAGATGGCGGCTTACCGTAACGCCGTTCTCAAAATGTCGTCTCGGTTCGAGGGGCTCGAGTTTCACCATGTGGCTCGAGAAAGTAATCAAGCGGTGGATGTCCTTGCTCGCATTGGTGCCAAGCGCGACCCCGTCCCACCTAAAATCTTTTTGGAAAGGCTTTTCAAGCCATCTGTGGGGTGGCAAGGGGAGAGCGGCAATACCAATCCGGATCCGACTACAACCCCAGATTCCAAACACACCGACATCATCGGGGGCTCAGCCACCGAAACTACACCATCGGCCCATCTCATCATGGCAGTCATTGCCCCATGGACCAAACCCTTCTTGGCCTACCTTAATAGGCGAGAACTCCCTGAGGATCAGAATGAGGCGCGCTGCATTGTGCGGCGCTCTAAAGCCTATAAGGTTCACGAGGGAGAAATCTACAAGAAAAGCACTACCAGAATGCTTCAAAGATGCATCTCTGAGGAAGAAGGGCGGCATCTCTTGGCTAAAATTCATGCCGGTCTCGGTGGTCACCACGCCGCGGCTCGGGCCCTTGTAAGTAAGGCCTTCCGTACAGGTTTCTATTGGCCGACGACTCGAGCAGACGCACAGGACCTTGTCCAACATTGCGTCGGATGCTAGCTTTTCGCCAACCAAAGCCATATGCCACCCACCGCTCTACAAAAAATCCCCATCACTTGGCCTTTTGCTGTCGGAATCGCCAACAACACGGTTGGATTGCCCACGCCCATATTGATGAGGATCTCGTGATAAGGGGACATGATCTCTGCTTCGACAAGACGTGCCAATGGAAACCGCACCTCAGAACACAGAGCGGGAGGCTAAAAAACGGTTCGAAATAATGAGCGGGCGGAGACGTGGCGTCTCACTACAAAAGATATCAGTAGATGGGACTAGTTAAATATTATACTCTTTGCAGAGCTTGTTTAGCAGAGTCGGACACTCTCCGTGTTTGAGGTCTATTTGGAGTATTCGGAGGAGGAACCCGCCTTGCAATGTCGAAGACAATCTGCACGTCGGACACATCGTCATTGAAGCCTGGTTCAGGGGCTACTGAGGGAGTCCTGGATTAAGGGGTCCTCGGACGTCCGGCCTGTATGACGTGGGCTGGACTGATGGGCCATGAAGATACAAGATAGAAGACTTCCTCCCGTGTCCGGATGGGACTCTCCTTTGCATGGAAGGCAAGCTTGGCGTTCGGATATGAAGATTCCTTCCTCTGTAAACCAACTATGTGTAACCCTAGGCTCCTCCAGTGTCTATATAAACCGGAGGGTTTAGTCCGTAGAGGCAATCACAATCATACAGGCTAGACATCTAGGGTTTAGCCATTATGATCTTGTGGTAGATCAACTCTTGTAATCCTCATATTCGCCAAGATCAATCAAGCAGGATGTAGGGTATTACCTCCATCAAGAGGGCTGGGTAAAACATCGTGTCCCCTGCCTCCTGTTACCATCGGCCTTAGACTCATAGTTCTGGACCCCCTACACGAGATCCGCCGGTTTTGACACCGACATTGGTGCTTTCATTGAGAGTTCTGCTGTGTCGTCATCGGAAGGTTCGATGGCTCCATCGGTCATCTACAACAATACCTCCCTGGGGGAGGTTTTTCTACCCGGCCAGATCTTCGTATTCGGCAGGTTCGCACTGCGGGCCAACTCGCTTGGCCATCTAGAGCAGATCAATAGCAACGCCCCAGGTCACCAGATTAGTTTTGGCAATCTGTACTACGTTGCTGATATCCGAGGAGATTTGATCTTCCAAGGGTTCACGACCCCAACCTTCACTCTGGCCTTAGATCCGGAGCGCATCACTGGGTCCGAAGATGGGATTCCTGAGCCTGCCGGACTATCTTCGGCCACCAAGCCCAGTCCGGGAGAGCCGGAGGAAGTAGTGTCGCCGGCAACCATCACGGAGATGGACCCTTCTCCGGACACTGGCTCCAAACCCTCGAAGTCAGCATCGCGTGATCTCGGCCAAGGAATCTCCTTCCCTCCGTACTACACAGACTCTCTTGTCTTTGGCCAAACCTCACCTTTAAGCGAGGCTCTGGACTTGATGTGATCCCTCGTCATTACAGAGGAGCAATGTCTGAACTACGCCCAACCCAGACTAGGGGCTGAGAGCAGGGAGTTTTACGTCCCAGCCACCACCCACCATATAGTCACTGTCGAGGACTTAACTCACATGCTCGATTACGGCTCCGAAGACATCGATGGTATGGACGACGATGTTGGAGAAGAGCAGGCCCAAAACCCGCCGTTTACCAGAGGCTCGATGGCCACCTCTTCGTATGACGTGTAAATGGTGGATACACCCAAAGAGGCTGACGACAATAACGAGAAAAATCTAGTAGAGGATAAACCTCATGAGATATAACCAAAGCACCGACAGCGCCGCTCTAAATCACGCTGTGAAAGAGACAGCAAATCCGGCATGAGAGACAACAATACTCTGGACGATGCTGAAGACCAAGAAAACCCCGTCGTGCCAACCTCCGAACAGGACGATCCGGAAGATGGGCAGGTTAGGCTTGATGAACATGCCGTAAACGAAGGCTCGGAGGACAGCAATTATCTTCCACTCTCCGAGGATGAGGTGAGCCTCGGCAACAAAGACTATATCGTGCCTGAGGAACCTCTCGAGCAGGAGTGCTTTAAGCGCGAGCTAATAACCACTGTAAGGAGCCAGAAAAATAAGCAGCAACAACTTCAAGCTGATCAAGATCTACTCAGCGACAGGTGGACTAATGTCCTGGCAGCTGAGGAATACGACCTCGAGCGCCCAACCAAAAGTTACCCCAAGCATAAACTGCTACCTCAGTTTGACGACGAGGCACTTGAGCCCATACCATCAGCACGTAACGCGGCTGGCCAACCACCACGTGGCCGGGACAAAACAAAAACTCAAGCCGAACACCAGCCCAGACTACCTCGCCGTAAAGGTAGAGACACAACAGCCCGGGGATTTACATATGACCTGCGGCAGAACATGCAAAATAGAGCAGGCCAGACCAGATCGATCTACGGATCACGGGGGCATGTCCCAACGCGCGACGACGGCTATCTAGCCGGACGCGACAAGCACAACCATGTCCGGGCCGAAAACCCCAGATGGACTCCATTAGAGCTACGTCACAACTAGGCCCGATATAGAGGCGCCGCAGACCCCCTCTGCTTCACTAATGAAGTAATGGAGCACGAATTCCTAGAAGGGTTTAAACCCGTGAATATCGAATCATATGACAGAAGAACAGATCCCACGGTATGGATTGAGGACTTTCTTCTCCATATTCATATGGCCCACGATGATGATCTTCATGCCATCAAATACCTCCCACTAAAGCTCAAGGGACCGGCTCGACATTGGTTAAACAGCCTGCCTGAAAACTCCATTGGCAGCTGGGAGGACTTGGAAGACGCCTTCTGCGACAACTTCCAAGGTACATACGTCCGACCTCCGGATGCCGATGACTTAAGTCATATAGTGTAATAGCCCGAAGAGTTAGCCAGGAAACTTTGGACTAGGTTCCTAATTAAAAAGAACCAAATTCTTGACTGTCCGGATGCTGAAGCACTCGCGGCCTTCAAACATACTGTCCGCGATGAGTGGCTCGCCCGCCACCTCGGCCAAGAAAAGCCAAAATCCATGGCAGCTCTTACCACACTAATAACCCGCTTTTGCGCTGGAGAAGATAGCTGGCTCGCTCGTAGAAGCAGTAGTGCAAGCGATCCTGGCACCTCCGAAGTCAGGGACGACAACGGCAAGCCACAATGCAATAAAGACAAGGGTCACAACAATAATGCAGGAACCCTAGACATAATGGTCAACTCCGGATTCAGTGTCTCGAAAGCCGGTCAACGGAAGAAGCCATTTAAGTCAAACAGAGATGGTCCATCCAGTCTAGACAAGATACTGGATCGGCCCTGTCAGATCAATGGCAGCCCTGACAAACCCGCGAACCGTACCAACAGAAATTGTTGGGTTTTCAAACAAGCCGGCAAGCTCAATGCCGAACACAAAGGGAAGGGGCCGCCCAACAGTGAAGAAGAGGAGGCTCGCCTTCTAAGCATCGGGGGACAGAAGCAATTTCCCCCCGAAGTAAAAACAGTAAACATGATATACGTGACGCATACCTCTGAAAGGGAGCGCAAGCATGAACTACGAGATGACCACGCCATAAGGCCGAACGACCCTAAATTTAACCCATGGGCGGCCTGCTCAATCACTTTTGATCACAAAGACCACCCAACTAGTATCCGTCATGGCGGTTCGGCAGCTCTGGTCCTCGATCCAATTATCGGCGGATTCCATCTCACACGAGTCCTCATGGACGGCGGCAGTAGCCTTAATTTACTCTATCAAGACACTGTCTGCAAAATGGGCATTGACCCTATAAGGATCAAGCCGACCACAACTACCTTCAAGGGAGTAATACCCAGCGTAGAAGCTCACGGCACAGGCTCAATCTCACTAGTGGTTGTCTTCGGTTCGCCGAAAAACATCCGACGTGAAGACTTGATCTTCGATATTGTCCCATTCCGACTGGCTACCACGCACTGCTCGGGCGAACCACTTTTGCTCGTTTCAATGCAGTCCCAAACAATGCCCATCTGAAGATTAATATGCCTGGTCCACGCGGCACCATAACGGTCAACAGAAACACGGAAAGCTCTCTCTGCACTGAGGGGCATACTGTCACATATCTCGTCGGTCATTAAATCGCCGGCCTCTACTGCAGAGGACCGGCCAATTTTTGAGCTTGATTAGCAGCTCCGCCTCCATCGTTCGCCTCTTATACCCGTGGAGTTTGCGCCGCGCATACATAATTATGCACTCAAAATACCTTTGTCATCGGCGGAGGCACAATACGGACAGGCCTACAAAGCGGCTCGTCCGAACTTTAACCTTTTCTCTTTTTCCTAACTACTTTGTGAATCAATACATGTCCATCCTATGGACTTGAAAGGACTCTCCATGAGCTCGGCTTAATACAAATAATCAGGGATTGCTCCCCTTAAGGAAGCCTTTTTTCGCGGCAGGCAGCACAGACGTGCGACAGGAGGTCCAAAAGATTTTTTGTAGACCAAAAACTCTATTTGAAACCTGTACAGAGCCTTTTCTTCCTCAACCCTCGGCCCCTAGCACATAAGATGGCATGGGTGGTGGTGTCATAATCAGCAAAATTACGTTCGACGTATCAATCAGATTTTAGTGAACATATTCCGTCTTCAGCATTTGCTTTTCCGCATACAAGCGTACCTTGCTTCTTAGATTGTTTCACGCAGACACCTCGACACAATTGCCAGGGGCTCGATACGGCAACATATGGGTTGCCAAAAGAAGTCCGAACAGCTCTATAGCATACTGTGGCGTCATGAGTTTGGCATTATAAGCATCAGCTCCGAATCATGTCTTTGGTCAATAGTTGGGTTGCCCGGCTGCCGTGCTTGCTACCCTATGTTCGGTTTTATTGTCTAGGGTAGTAAAGGAAGAACTACTGCGATTGTGTTTCTGGTTCACCTAGTCAAACACCTCAGTAGAGAAAGCCGAAAACTGACTATCATGATGCGGCGAGAGCTGGTCAACCACTGGGCGACTTATCAGAATCTTTTGCGATTCCTTCCGTATTACACGGAGGTCCGTCTTTCTGGTCACCCATGTAACGCAACCGTATTCGGATAACTGCGTACATACCAGGGGCTACATAATAGACCCACCATAAGACTCCTATGGCTAAGTGAAGGTGTTAAATCCCTATAGTTTGATTGCCTAGTTCTCCACACTAACACCTCCATTCCGGACCAAGACGTTGGGTCAAGAGTGATCAGGTGCTATTTCGAACACCCCTGTATTATATGCGAGGGGGCTGAAGTCAACGACTGACAAACTTTTAGGTTAGAAGAAACGGCCGCACAGGAGGAAATAAATGGCAAAGTTATATAACATAGCCTTAATGTATCATAATATTGTTTTCACAATTTTGGTATATTTATTCAGACATAATACCCTTCGAGCATTGACCCTCTATCAAGCGGGCGCCCTCTAGGGCGTCCTCCAAATAATGCTCCGGCATGCAATGGTCCTTGCCTCCAGGCGGACCCTTGGTTGCAACATCGATAGCCTCATCTTTGCCCAATACGTCTTGACGCGGGCGAAGGCCATCCAGGCTATGCACACCGACCGCTTGACGGCGTCAATACGTGGCACTACATCGACAAGTCACCCCGAACCGAAATAGCTGCTCGGAACGGGTTTGGTTGGCCATAGCCGAACCACGACGTCCTTCATGGCGGCTCCGGACATCTTGTGCAACTCCGCCCATTGAGCCATCTGCTCATTCAGCAGCACCAGAAGCCTTACCATGTTGAATTGCGACCAGAAAAGCCTCTCCACAACATGTCCTTCCTGTGTTTGGAAGAACTATGCCGTGTCAGAAACACTCTTTGGCAGATACAAGCACGCGTCTAGAGAACTCCACATTTGGTTAAGCAGAGCATATTTGGGTCACCGAACTTATTCTGTAAAACAAAGGGCTTACCAGCCGCTATCTCCCCAGCTTGCCGGATCTCATCCCGAGCTGCTCAGGATTTGGATCGTGCTTCTTTCGCCTCTAGTTAGGCCTTGTCGAGTTTGGCTGCCTTGGTTTTGTTATCTTCCTCAAGAGAACTGCACCTGCTAGTGGCATCCTTCAGCTCCCGCTCCATCGTAGATATTCTCTCTTGGCACTGGCATTGAGCGGCCTGTTCGGCCTTTAAATCCGTAGCCGCCTTCTTGGCAGCCGCGTCGCTCACTCTGGCCTGCTCCTTGGCCTGGGCAAGCTCAGCCCGAAGGGTCTCAACCGCGGTAGCACCATCTACAGTCATGCACGTCACAGTATATGATTTTCAGCCAGGTGATCATACTAGTATACATGCATAAACAAGCTGCCCCACCACATACCTTGTGCCTCATCGAGCCGCCCATTAATAAGAGTGATGTCCTCATCTGCTAACTCAAGTTTCTGCTTTGGATCTACAACTTCCGCAGCTTGGGCGGTCGCCATGGACGTAATAGCTCGTGTTCGCATTAATTAGGTTACTTCATGAGCATATCTTTTTGATCCTCTGATCGCCTCCTTGTAGATGTCGACCAGAAACTCAGGGGCTACTATCTATACACGGGCGCATTGTGCATGTAAAAATAGTTAAGCTATTACATTACATACCTCGAAGCCTCTCAACAGGCCCATGAAAGCTTCATTCAATCTGCTTCTCGCGGACAGAACCCTTTCAACTACCATACCCATTAAGGTACGATGTTCCTCTGATATGGACACACTTTGTAATGTGCTCATGAGAGTATGCCGCACCTCCCGATTCCTGGAGGCCGCTGCGGGAGTATGCATGCCCTTCAAAGCGGTACATCGGCTTGACCTAGAGTCGTCTTCGGCTGTAAGCCGGATGGTTCGGGGCCTTCATTGTTGGCCCCCGTAGGGGCTGTGCCCCCTAGACCCTTGACGATCGAAGTACCACCCTCACGCATTGTTTTCATTGTCCCCCACGCCGCTTGATGGTCAGGGGAGATTCTCCGAGATGACACCTCGAAGTCGTCCGCCCTAGGAGGCAAGGAAGCATGAGAAGGCATCTCGTATTCCATCATCCCCGGAGTTAAGTCTCCTGATGAGGAGGACTGTCGGGGTGGACTGTGGGCCGAACTGCAAGCATATAGGTTAAATGTTACCCGAGGAACCCAAAAAGAATGAGATATGTCTAAAGCATCCTTGTTCACTTACGATCCAGCATGGGGCTTGTCACTGGAGAGGTGCCTTGCGACGACATCGGCTTCAGAACCCGAACCATATGGTAGGGCTACCTTCCCTCTCTTGGGTGCTTCCACCTCCAAGTCTTCAGATGCAGTCCTTTTCCTCCCATGAGGGGAAAGGATATCACCTTCTCCCTCCCCTTCGTCCGTCAAAGAGGGAGCTTCAGTCTCCCCGGACGTAGTCCCCGGCATACCTATAGAGTGGAGGCCACTTTTGGCCTCTTCGCTCTTCTTCTTGTCCTCTGGCACTGGCACTTGGTACGGAGCCGGGACCAACATCCTCATCAATACAGGATCGGCCGAGTCCTCAGGAAGTGGAGCTAAACACCTAATTTGTTCCACCTACTTTATCCAGCCCTGCTCAAAGATAGAGCTCTCAGCACATCGCTGTGGGATAATCAACCGAGTTACGATCAGAAATTGGGTGCTTACCGGGGTATCCGGATGGTTGCAGTCGAGATCGATGTCCTCTAATGTGTCCGGCCAATGCTTTCGAGTCTTGAAGAATAGTTTCCATACCCCTTCATGTGTTGTGCCAAAGAATTGCTGAAGTGTTCGCGGTCCTTCTGGATTAAACTCCCACATACGGAGAGGTCGTCGCTGGCAAGGAGGATCCGTTGGACTAGCATCACTTGGATCACGTTGATAAGGCCAACATCCCTCTCGAGGATACTCCGGATATGACTTTGCAGCATCTGAACTTCATGAGCTGATCCCCAGTCTAGGCCCTTATTTATCCATGATGCGAGCCGCAATGGAGGGCCTGATCAGAACACACCTGCGGCTGCCCATTTGGTGCCGCGGGGTTCGGTGATATAGAACCACTCCTGTTGCCATGAATTGGAGGTTTCCGTGAAGGTGCCTTTCGACCAGGTAGTGTTGGCAAGCTTGCTCACCATAGCACCGCCGCATTCCGCTTGCTCCCTGTTAACTAGCTTCGGCTTCACGTTGAAAGTCTTGAGCCATAGGCCGAAGTGTGGAGGGATGCGGAGAAAGGCTTCGCACAGGACGACGAACGCCGAGATATGAAGAAAAGAGTCCAGAGCTAGATCGTGAAAATCTAGCCCATAATAGAACATGATGCCGCGAACGAAGGGGTGAAGAGCAAACCCTAGCCCGCGAAGGAAGTGGGAGATGAATACAACCCTCTTGCCAGATTTTGGTGTGGGGGTGACCTGCCCTTTAGTAGGGAGCCTGTGGGGGATCTCCGCGGTCAGGTACCTCGCCTTCGGAAGCTTCGTGATGTCCTCCTTGCTGACCGAGAGGCTGCCCACCTACCTTGGGAGATGGATCCGGACATAACTAGAGGGCCTGGTAATAATGGAAGAAATCTAATCCTGGGCGCTGGAGCCTGTGGTTGGGAAGATTGAGGAAGAGATAGGCGTGGGGGAGAAAGACGGGTTTATACCTGTCAGGACCCCGATCCAATGCCAGACCGATCTAGCATGTAACACCTCATATCACTTTGAAGCCTCACGCACGATATTCCCACGGGTGACGCCTTACCAGGCCCGGGACCGTTTGCGCCTTTTGGCTCACGTATATGAAAGTGTCGCTAGCATCCATATGACAAAGAACCCAGGCTGACATGGCTAGTCGTGAACCCAAAGTGGCACTAACTTACAGGGACATGCATACATGACCCAACAACGAATGTGTCGATCAACAATGAGTGAATCCCAAGTAGTAGCAAGCTACAAGGACTTAAAGAATCATCGCATGACATTTCCCCAAAGGAACAGACACAGGAACGAAGAAGGACACATGTCATCCAGCCTAAGTGTTCCGGAGCAGTAGCAAGCTACCATGGCTCAGTGGAAGCACTAGGAGACATTTCTCGGAAAGATAGGCTACCAAGGATAAACAACTAGATAGTCAGATCCCACACATACCAAGCATCTCAAACATACACACAATATGCTCGATATGTGCAAATACAACATGGCATAACAACAAAACTCTACAACTCAAGTACTTTATTTAAAGGCTCCAGAGAGCCATACATATCATTCATACAGGTAGGGATCACACGACCCAGCATTCAAGTCATACAAACATACAAGCCATAAGCAGAAGCAACATGTCTGGGTATAGACATCTAAAAAGTAAAAAGGCTTGAGGAAGCCTAACTATCCTACAAGGGTCCACCATGTGCTCAGGATCACCACCTGGGCCTCAGGCTACTCGTCGACATCAAGGTCTACGTACAACCCATCAGAAGGGGTTGCAACATCTTCTGAAAACATAAATTAAGCAAACATGAGTGACGGTGTCCTGGACTAGGGGGTATTCACCACGTCGTCTCCCGATCAGTTGGATTGGCTGAGGACCCCCATGACCGTATACTCATGGGCCAGTTCAGTCGACCCCTGCCGCATACAAGGAAGACTCCACAAGACTTGGCGCCCAAGACAAGGACTCTCCTAAACCCTAGGCCTCCGGTGTCTTATATAAATCGAGGCCAGGCTAGTCAATAGACAATCTCATATTCATTATGACCATCTCGTGGTAGACACATGTACTCTGTACTATCCCCATATGAATACAATCAAAAGCAGGACGTAGGGTTTTACCTCCATCAAGAGGGCCCGAACCTGGGTAAAATCCCGTGTCCATGTTACCATCGTTCCAAGACGCCTAGCTTAGGACCCCTACTACGAGATATGCCAGATTTCACACCGACATTGGTGCTTTCATTGAGTGCCTGCTAGGTGGTCGTCGTGGTTCGATGCGAGCTAAAATTGACCATCAGGTTATATTTTCCAGTTCGATCTATTTCACATATATTATCTTTTTTTTGCAAATTATTGCTCCCGGCTCTAAGCTATGTTCGCAGAACTAAAATTAGGTCAGAACTCTCCGGGCGGTAGTTCTTGGGGAGACGTCGGATTGCTGTGCCGAAGACAAATCACCTCGGCCGACGAACACAGGCGCATGTGCAGATTCGTGTTCTATTGAAATCCCAAGAGCAGCGTTAGACCAAACTAATGGTGTCCAAACCGATCTGGCCGACTACCGATTTGTTGCAATGCCGGGAGCTGACACGCAGCCGGCTGTGCGACAGGACTTTTGGGCTTCAAGGATGGCCGACCAAGCCACTTTTTTAAGCACTCAAGCACACCGGAAGCAGGATTGCATGCATTAGGAAGGATCTTTTCATTCTCTATCCTTTTTCAAATCCAGACACTTGTGCGGCCGCTAGTCCTCTACTAGTACTACTTTTTGTTGAAAACTGCATAGGCCGAAGTATTAGTATAAAAGTGCTAGTTCTTGCAGCACGGTTTTTCAGGTCTAATTAACGAACAGTGCAAATTAACTATGCACTAGCGTTTCACAAGCATCTGCAGGTGAATTTTTTCATCTGTGCTCTGACGGATGCCGTATCCGGATCCGCTCTATATGTCGTCACTCCTCCATCTTCATTGATCTTGGCACCAGGCAATTTACTGCCATCCAGAGATCGGCAAGCGACGATGTCCAAACGAAGCGATGTACGCATCCAAGATCAATTGGGCGCTGGCTCCTATGCAGCCCCGGTCACGAGGAGTGCCAAGGACAAGCCAGTGCCAAATGCAGCCGAGGACGCTCCACGGCAGCAGCCGGTAGTCCAGGGAGATTTCTCCTCTTTTTCTTTTTTCTCTCTATATGCCTTTGCTTATGGGTGGTCGTTATCATCCACTTATAGTAGTATTTTTGCTGCTTCCGTATACCAAAGTGCTAACGATCAATGATCGGTTTTTGCAGCAAGACTTAGTTGACAAATACTACTACTATTTGACTAGTTAGTAGTACTTCACGTTGTCGAGGAATACTACCAGATCGGGGCGCCTGACGGACATTACATCTGCAAACATACCTCAGTTCTCCGGCTATATTTATTTAATTATTTAATTCACTTAAGTTATTTAAGTAGAAGGACTTTTTTTTTAAAAAAAGATATATTATTATTATCATTACTTGTTATTACTTTTGTCTTGCACTATTTTATGTGCACAGGTGAACCAACTTCGGCTGGTCTACACCACCATCTCGACGAACTGACGTCGTCGCCCCTTCAATAGGACAAAAAAATACGATCGTGCTATGCCGCCTAAGAAAGTCGATGCCGCCTCAGAAAGCCGATGTCGCCATCCCAAGCGGCATAAATCGGCTCGTGTGATCACCTTGTTGGTCAAATTGCCATACCGACTTGTCCGGTTACCTTAGGGACTTTGGCATCGCTGGGAGAGCTCCACCTTGTCGGGTGTTCGCCGCACAGGCCATATATCTTTTATTACTCACTTTGCACAAATTATTAATTATGCAACCATTTTTTAAATTTATTATTACTATTATCTCCGGCTTGCACTATTTTCCGTGCACAGATAAATGATCCGGGTCCTGCAGCACTGTCACCTCGGCATACCGATGTACCTTGTCACCTCGGCTGGACTGGGGCTTCGTCATCACTTCATTAACCCACGCCGGGGACTTCAGCGTCATACTACCGGCCTGCCCTGTCACCTCGATCGGACTGGGGGTTCCACCTCGCCACATTGGTCGTGCTACGTCGCCACTTCAGAGTACCGTGTTCTTTGCTCTGCCACGTCGGGACCGGCTCGGGGGCCGGGACCTTGTCCCGCATCAAGCTCGGACCGCGTCATCAACACCGATCACATTAACCAGCTAAGTCGCTCTCATGCTCAAAAACTTTCAGTTTTAAATTTTGTTCGGTTTGACCAAGCATTATAATTTTTTGGCAAACAGTTGTTTGCGAAAAAAATTCCTTGTCATAACTTTGTTTTTGACACACAAATTCAAATACCCCGTTTATTTGGGGCTTCCTTTGTGAAGTCTTTCCTCTTGCATATGATTATACTTGTACGGCTTTGTTCCTTGTTCATGTATTACGTCACAATATGCACCATATTGACCTAAGTGTTCCGCAAGCTGGGTTGCCTGGCTCCTGTGCTTACCCCTATGTTCCCGATTATTCGGCTAGGGAGTAAAGGGAGCACCTCTGGGATTGTCAGGATCGGGTCATCCGAGCCGGACCTCAGACTGGGTGAAGCCGAAAGCTAGCACTCTTACTGTTTTCAATTATGGTTGGCACACAACAGAACTCATGACTAAAAAAATCTATTGCACAAGTCTCACAATAATAATGAGCAACCGAAGAAAGGTATCGATGGGGGTACTATTTTCTTCGAAGATGCTTCTTACACTTTGTCGGTAATATAGCATAAGTTCCCCGAGTGCGCTTTGTCTGTTACAGCCTTATGACCTGATTGCCTGGTTATTGGAAACACCGTCGATATTCTCGACTGGTGGATTACATAACACTTTTCCGCCCTTGGCCGAAGAGGATGAAGCCGACGGTCGGTTAAGACGCGTTTAAAGTTTGGGTGAACACAGATATGATACAAGTACTTCGATACATACAACCATTATACATAAAATTCTTTTACCCAAGTCACTTGGGGGCTCTTAAATTTATGTGAGCTGTTTTATAATAAGTGTTCTTCTTATTAGTCATTGCAAAGTCTTTTTTCTATCACTCCTTTTTTCGACACGAGTGTGTGGTCAATAGCCGGGGAGCCTAATTTCTCTCTCAAAGCCGCTAAAGTTTGCTAAATTGGCCTGACGAGAAGTACTCCGCCTTCGGGATAAGAGGTTGAAGCCATAGGCTGACCCGCTTGAAGTCTTGAGATATGATATGTCATGTTAAAGCACGACAGAAGCACAATTTTTGAAGACCAATTTTTTGATTGACACCGAACAATTGATCTAGTTTGGACGTCGAGTTTTTCCTGATGTTTTTTGGTTTTCCAATCCTATGGCACTTTTCAACTATTTGTGTGTTTTCCTCATAAGTCTCGCAGTGCAACGTCGGGCACTTTTAGAGATTCGGCAAAAATTCCCGGATACTGCTATATATGCATCAGTTTCGGATTGAGTCTTCGGTCAATAGTTGGGTTGACCAGCTCCTGTGCTTGCCTCCTATGTTCCGCTTTGTTCGGATAGGTGTGCAAAGGGAGAACCACTAGGATTGTGCTTCCAGCTCGCATGGTTAAGCACCGCACTGGAGAAAGCCAAAAACTGGCTGTCATAATAAACGTAAACTGGTCAGCGGTTCGATGACTGTATTAAATGACGGGCCATTCATAACATTGGCCGAAGTGTTTACGGCTTGACCTCGGCTGTCGCTGAACACTAAGTAGGGGGCTACTTGCTGGCCTCCCAACTTTAAGCTCCTATGACTAAGTGAAAGTTATAAAGCCCGCATATCTGATTGCCTCGTTTCCACCAACACAACCGCCTTTGGGCACCGAGACGTCGGCTAAGGGTTGTTTTGTTATTTAGGAAACACCCTGCGTAGCATCTACAAGGGGGTAGAAGCCGATGATGGGCCACTTTCAGATTATAAACGGTCACAACGGAAGTGAAAATTTGGGTTCATTTAGACCACAAAGTTTGGAAGCTTTCCCCGAACTAAATCCTCAATATTTTCCTCCCACATTGATCGGAGCTGAGGTTTCATGATCATGCTTAGCATGACAACCCAAAGAAAGGAACCGATAGCGGGACTATTTTCTTTGGACGATGTTTCAATAATATAACATGTCCCTCTGCGTACATTTGTTTATAAAACCGTATGGCCGGATTGCCTTGTTTGCCGTAAATCTTTGCCCTCATAAAGGCTTTATAAAGTAGGACAAACACTCCTCGGCTACTGGCCAAGGAGGTTGAAGCCGATGGTCGGTCAACAAAGTTTTGTACAATGCGGATCCAAGAATTAATGATGTGAAGTACTTGGATACACAGAGTCATTACACATAATTTGTGATTTTACTATGGATATCGATCCTTAATTCGGCCTCCCATGCCCGCATTAAGGCTCGGGGGCTACTAGGCTTCGGGATTATTTACAAATATTAAAAGGGCACATCGATCACCTGATCTGGTGTTGCCACCCGACCAGCGTCTCGGGGGCTACTACATTGACAATCCAATGTAGAAATTTAAAGCGCAATATAGTTTTCAAGGAGATTATTACCCTCAGGTTGGTCGACCGCACCCAACCTGAGCTCGAGGACTTTGCACACCACGTTTCTATTCCTAAGTATGCTGCCAAGTTGGGAATTGATCATCAAGCTGATTTTATGAACCGGCCTGAGTCTTAGGGGCTAGTAGGGTCAGCGGTTTGATTTTTTCCTTCAGGTGCATCCCGGATATTAGGCCAACACACCTTGAGGGCTACTGGCTATACATCTCGGCAGAGATTATATTGCATAATTTGGAATTAAATTCATAAAAATCAGCCCATGGCCGAGGTGGTGCACCACCTCGGATACAGTCTAGAGTTGGTGCTTGACTACAATAGACACCCCGGAAGCAGTCCGGCATAAAGCTCGGACACCGATGGCTGGCTCCGTAGAGGGCATTTCCGGCATTAAGCTCGGCTAAACTCCTTCAACTTTTTTGAACCAAGGTGATCTATGACACCTCAAATATAGTCCGGCGTTGGAGCTTGGACATAGTCCGACATTGGAGCTTGGATACATTCCGGCGTTGGATCTCGGAAGCGGTCCGGCATTGGTGCTCGGCTGCTAAAGATACCTTGAATGCAGTCCGGCGTTGGAGCTCGGACACAAGAGGACGTTGCCGCTCGGGAACAACTTCAAACCTGAGGTATGGCATAAAAATAGCAAGGCATTGATAAAGGCCGGAAACTTAAAGGGGCTCCTCGGATACCCGACGTGTAAACTCTTCGGAGTCACCTCGGAGATCCTCAAGATCAAAGACGAGAAGATTTGTTGAACCAGTTTTTAAGACCAACGACCAAAGGTGAAGAACAGTTTGGAAGAATCGAGGAGCGTCCCCAACTTGAAGACCGGATCAGGGGGCTACTGATGGTGTCCTGGACTAGGGGGTATTCACCACGTCGTCTCCCGATCAGTTGGATTGGGCCGAGGACCCCCATGGCCGTGTACTCATGGGCCAGTTCAGACAACCCCTGCCGCATACAAGGAAGACTCCACAAGACTTGGCGCCCAAGACAAGGACTCTCCTAAACCCTAGGCGTCCGGTGTCTTATATAAACCGAGGCCAGGCTAGTCAATAGACAATCTCATATTCATTATGACCATCTCGTGGTAGACACATGTACTCTGTACTATCCCCATATGAATACAATCAAAAGCAGGACGTAGGGTTTTACCTCCATCAAGAGGGCCCGAACCTGGGTAAAATCCCATGTCGATATTACCATCGTTCCAAGACGCCTAGCTTAGGACCCCTACTACGAGATATGCCGGATTTCACACCGACAATGAGTACAAAGGTACTCAGCAAGACTTACATCCAATCCTACATACATGCACATTATCAATAAAGGGATGATGGGGTTATTGCAGCAAGCCAGCTTTGATTCTTGGCTAAACTATCTTACAAGACTCCAACTTGTAATTGTTTTGCACACTCGAGTCCACTACACACCACTTCAATACACTACCGAGGATCCACCTCCGTCATATTATGGAAGGGCCATCCAGGGCACTCACACTTGTCTTGAGGTTTTTAGTAGTATCCATTAACTTGTCTATGAATTGTATAGGCAACCAAGTAGTCCTTTACCGCGGACGCGGCTATTAGAATAGATGATGTTAACCCTGCAGGGGTGTACTTCTTCATACATGTTTTCACCACTTAGCGTCTACACACAACATGTGCTCAGAAGACTTCAAGCGAAAGACAACATGGGTGTAGACCACAACCTACCTAAACACTCACGTCTCTAGTCCAGGTTTATCGCCTATTCAGGTTCCATCCGCAGGGAGTCCGGCCGAGGTTTCCACATACGGCCCAGAACGATGTGTACAGGGTTCTGAGACACCTAACGGGTGCCTGACATACCCGGCCACGTACCTACCGCGTCACAGCCCAGCCTGACAGTCAGTGCTGCCCACGGCCTCCAGTATGCTACAAACACCAGAAACTACTTGCAACTCCTGGATTGAGGACTATGGTGGTTAAGAAGTGGAGCGGGGTCATATTTCAGGTCCCAATGCATGGTAGTAGCTGAATCTCAAAGCACACATACAGATCTCAGTTCTTAAGGACGGTTCCAATGAAGCAACCCACCATGTACTTCTACATGGCCTCTCATTGATACCTTTACCAAATCGTGTTCAACACATCACCCTCATTACTGACATGATCATTTCACTCTAGCCCATCACCTAGATGAACCATACCTGACACGACTCTAAGCATAGCAGGCAAGCAAGTTAGGAAATACAAACATGGCTCAATCAACTCCTACACATGCTAGTGGGTTTCATCTAGTTACTGTGGCAATTGAGGTCATGCAGAGGAAATGGGTTCAACTACCGTAGCACACAGCAGTTTGAAACGTGGTTGTCTTAAATGTAGTAAATGAGAGCAGGAGCGAGAACATGGGATTTTATCGATATGATCAAATGGGTGGTTGCTTGCCAGGGAGGTCCGTAGTCTGATACTGCTCTTTGTTCGAGTACTCGCGGTATTCTTTCGGGGCAGAACCTACCGCAGAGAGCACCGACAACACAATCATTACCAAACAATATGCAAAAATATGATGCATGCATGAGACATGGCAATATGAGTGTGTTGGGCTAATGCATCTAAAACCAGATGGGTTTGAGCTATTTTGAACCAGAGATTCAAAGTTCAAACTCATTTGTGATCTTAAATAGTGCATTATCATGTTTTGCACTAAACAGCAAGTTAACTTGTTTAAACATGCATGAAATCAGTACAAATAGATAGATTGGATTTTTCTGATCATTTTTCATATATAACACTTTGCATTTGGAGTTACAGATTAATTTCTATGAATTTTTGAAGTTAGCACTGTTTTGTGTAATTTCCTGAATAAGGATAAATCCAGAAAATGAGTTACTGCGTCAGCACTACGTCATCATTGCGTCAGCAGGTCAACAGGGCGGTCCAGGTCAAACCTGACCAGTGGGACCCACTGGTCAGTGTCTTTGTTAATTAACTAAGTTAATTAAGATTAGTTTAACACTAAACTAGGTTAGACTAACGGGCAAGGCCCACATGTCAGTGACCCTGATGGGTCAAATACCTGGTTAAACTGGGCTGACTCGCCGGTGTTTAGCCGCCGGCGACGTCCAGATGCGACGGAGGTGCGGGTTTCACCCTCCGGCGACCAAATGGACGGCGGAGGCCACCTATGTGTAGCTAGGAGTGAGCCGCGTCGAGGGGTGGTGGTGGTTGAGCTCCAGGTCATTGGAAACGACGTCGGTGACCAGCTTTGTGGCTGCAGGATTTCAGGTGAGGACGAACTCGTCGGTACAGTGGTCTTGGAGGCACGAGGCCAGCTCCTACGTGGCCTATGAGGTGCGGTGAGATTAGTTGACAAGGTGGCGTGGCCGTTGGGTGGCCGGAGCTACGTCGGCAACGAGCTCAGGCGGCGGCGTGTGTGGTGAAGCTTGTTGCAGTCGATGAAGAGGGCGGCAGCGCGAACGGAGAGGATGGGGAGGGGCAGAAGCTCACGGCGGTTGCAGCGAGCTAGACGGCGAGGTCGGGGACGAGCTGTAGCAGTGGTGACGGCGAAGGGGATCTCTAGCGACGACGGGGTCGGGCGAGGCTGTTGCGGTGGCTTTGGGGTGAACGAGTGCTCGAGGCTCGGTCTGCTCAATGGAGAGGAGTGTGGCGGAGCTTCTGGACACGGAGAGGCAGCGCGAAGACGACGGTGGTCGCGTCTACGACGGTGGAGGGGCTACGGCTGCGTCGGCCATGCTGAGAGAGAGTGAGGTAGAGGCACTGGGGGAGAGTTAGGTTTCTAGGGGGTCAGGGCGACGTCGTGGAGCACGTGGAGGCGTCAGGGGCGCGAGCGGCAAGCAGTTGGCGCCGTTGCGAGCTCGCGCGCGCCGGCGTCACCTCCCTCCCTGCCTAGCGGGGACGAAGCAGCTGGCTGGCGCGGGCCAACACAGTGCCGGGCCGCCAGGTGGGCCGGCTCGTGGCTTTGCCAGGTAAGTCCAATTTCCTTTTATTTATGTTTTCTTTTCTTTCTATAGGTTTGTGATTTTTCTAAATATACCTAGGCACTTTCAAAAATCACCAAACTGCTCATGCCTACTGTATAGTATATATCCAACAGTAAATAGTTTAGTTTAGGATTATTTGGACATTTAAAATAATTATTAGCATTTAAATGCCCAAATACAAATAATATATGATTTAATCCAGTGACCTTAAGGTGTCCTAGAAAATTGTGCACCAATTTTGTCAGAGGTTTAAGACCAAGGCAAAGATGATGAACATTTTAGAAGGGCATTTCAGGTTCATTGAAAATGATTTTAGTAACCCTAGTTGGATTAAGGGGGTGCTGGGGGTTCTGTCATCCCCATTTCCAAGTTTGTTGTCAAAGTAAACATGATGCAAACACTCTAATGCATGAACTAGCTAGGGTGTGACAACTCACCCCAAGTCAGAAAAATCTCGTCCCGAGATTTAGGATCCTTCGGGAAGAAGGTGGGGTACTCAAGTCGAAGACAATCCTCCCTTTCCCAGGTGGCTTCTTTCTCGGAATGGTGTGACCACTGAACCTTGAGAAACTTGATGTTATGGTGTCGAGTGGTACGCTTGGCTTGATCAAGGATATAAATGGGATATTCTTGATATGTGAGATTATCTTGGAGATCAAGCGTTTCGTGGTCCACTCCACGGATAGGATCCGAGAAGCAACGCCTAAGTTGAGAAACATGGAAGACATCATGGACTCTGGAGAGGTGCGGAGGTAGTTCTAATTGGTAGGCAACATCTCCTCGTTTGGCAAGAATGCAAAAGGGACGTATGTAGCGAGGAGCCAATTTGCCTTTGATACTGAAGCGATGGGTTCCCTTCAGAGGGGTAACCCGAAGGTAAGCCTTCTCGTCAACTTCAAAAGTCATAGCCTTATGCTTACGATCATATTGGCTCTTTTGACGGGATTGGGTTGTTTTCAATTTTTCACGAACGATGCAGACTTGCTCTTCTGCTTCCTAGATCATATCGGGGCCAAAGAATTGTCTTTCCCTGGTTTCCGGGCAGTTAAGAGGCGTTCGACACCTTCGTCCATAGAGAACTTCAAAAGGAGCTTTGCCCAAGCTAGATTGATAGCTATTGTTATAAGCAAATTCGGCAAATGGAAGGCATTTCTCCAGGTCCATTCCGAATGAGATAACAAAAGCTCCGAGCATATCGTCCATAATTTGATTAACGCATTCTACTTGACCACTTGATTGAGGGTGGAAGGAGGTGCTAAAGGAGAGATGAGTTCCCATAGCATTTTGGAAACTTTCCCAAAATTGAGAGGTGAAGAGACTTCCACGATCCGAGTTAATTTCCAATGGAACACCATGGAGAGACACTATTCGGGAGATATACAGATCTGCTAGCTGACTAGTGGTTATACTCTCATGAACAGGCAGGAAATGGGCTACTTTGATAAGACGATCGATAACAACGAAGATAGCGTTATTCCCTCTCTTGGTCCTGGGAAAACCAGTAATGAAATCCATAACAATTTTATCCCATTTCCATCCAGGAATAGCTAAAGGTTGAAGGGTGCCAGCAGGCCATTGATGCTCTGCTTTAACACGACGACAGACATCGCAATTAGCAACATATTGAGCAATGTCTCTTTTCATCCTAGTTCACTAGAACCTCTGGCGTAGGTCCTGATACATTTTAGTACTACCGAAATGAATGGTGAGAGGAGATTCATGAGCCTCCTTAAGGATCAACTGCCGCAGATGCTGGTTCTTGGGAACCACTAGACGGTTCTCAAAGAAGACTACATCTTGGTCATCCATAGAGAAACATTTAGCAACCCCACTAGCAATGTTCTCCTGGATGCGGATTATACCCTTATCTCGCTTCTGGGCAGCTATGATTCGATCTGTAAGAGTATGTTTTGCCATCAAGGTGGAAAGGAATCCTTGAGGAACAATGTGAAGATTAAGCTTCTGGAATTCCTCATGGAGAAGTGGTTGACTTTGTTGTGACATCAGATTGTTCCAATAAGATTTACGACTTAGTGCATCAGCCATGAGATTGGCTTTTCCTGGGGTGTAAGTTATCCCTAAGTCATAATCTGAGATCAACTCGACCCA
Source organism: Triticum dicoccoides (assembly GCF_002162155.2). Classification (NCBI taxonomy): domain Eukaryota; kingdom Viridiplantae; phylum Streptophyta; class Magnoliopsida; order Poales; family Poaceae; genus Triticum; species Triticum dicoccoides. Next base: position 391,732,009 of record NC_041385.1, on the reverse strand, counting down.
ACGTCTTTGCCTGAGATTCAAATCCGGTTGGGTGAATATATATTTCAGACTTTGGTGACCGGTGAAGATTTTGCAATGATTACCGAGGAGGTAATGTCACCAGGTTTTAAGTGCATGGACTACAGCTGCAAGCTCTAGATCATGTGTAGGATATTTTTCCTCATGTGGATGCAATTGTCGTGAAGCATAGGCAATTACATGACGATCTTGCATGAGTATGTAACCTAGTCCGTGTTGCGAGGCGTCGCAATAGATAACAAAGTCCTTGGAGAAATCTGGTGGTACCAGTACGGGAGCAGATGTCAGGCGTCTTTTCAGTTCCGAAAAACTGTGCTCCCACAGTGGGATCCACTTGAACTTTTTATCTTTCTTGAGGAGTTCAGTTAGAGGTTTAGCAACTTCGGAGAAGTTCTCGACAAAGCAGCGACAATAGCTCGCTAAGCCAAGGAAACTCTGAACTTGCTTGACCGATTCAGGTGGAGTCCAATTAAGAACGGCTTGAACTCGATCGGGATTGACAACAATACCCTTACCGTAGATTACATGGCCTAGATAGGACACTTTTGGCAACCAGAATTCACATTTAGAGAATTTGGCATAAAGGCGGCGCTCTCGAAGTTTCATCAACACTAGCCTTAGATGCTCGGCATGTTCTTCCTCATTCTTGGAGTAGATGAGTATATCATCGAGGTAAACCATGATGAATTTATCCAAGTACTCCATGAAGATCGAGTTCATTAACCGAGATAAAGTGGCTGGGGTGTTGCTTAATCCGAACGACGTGCGGTGTACTCGTATTGGCCATAACGAGTAACAAAAGCCGTTTTGGGAATGTCCCCGTTCTTGATTTTGATTTGATGGTAGCCCAACCTCAAATCCATCTTAGAAAAGACCGAGGATCCAGCGAGCTGATCATACAGGTTGTTGATCCTGGGGAGCGGATACTTGTTCTTTATTATGACCAAGTTGGCGGGTCGATAATCTACAACCATCCGATCCGTACCATCCTTCCTCTTGACGAAGAGGACAGGACAAGCCCATGGAGAAGAACTAGGACGGATGAAACCCTTTTTCAAGGACTCATCGAGTTGTTTCTCAAGCTCAGCTAGTTCTAGTGGTGCCATCTTATAGGGTCTCCTGGAGATTGGGACAGTTCCTGGGATAAGATCTATCACAAACTCAACATCCCTGTCAGATGGAACACCTAGCGGTTCTTCTGGAAAGACATCCGGAAAGTCACGGACTACCGGAACGTCTTCGAGGTATGGCAAAGGACTAGCGTTAAGAGAGTAGAGTTGTCACTTAGCTACTCGAGTTAAGACATTGACTACCTTGCCCGATGGATGTGTAAGTTGAGAAGTCCTAGAGAAGCAATCAATCTTAGCACGATGGGCTGACATCCAGTCCATAACCAAGATGATATTAATGTTCGAGGATTTGAGAGCTATCAAAGATGCAAGGAAAACAAGTCTATCGACATGAATGTCATTCCCATGGCTTACTTTAGAAGTTTGCCATCTAGAACCAGGAGTAGAGATTTCCATGGTAGAGGGCATGTCACAAAATGTGGTGCTATGCAAACGAGCATAGCTCTTGGAAATAAATGATGAAATGCTCCAGTATCGAAAAGAACAAATGCTGGATGGCAGTTAACAAGGAGCGTACCAAGAACGATGTTGGGATCATCCTGAGCCTCTTTAGCTGAGACACAGTTCACATGGCTACATGCAGCGATGGCTGGCTTGGCGTAGTACACCTTCCCTGTTGGCTTGCCATGGCCAATAGCCTTTCCGGACTGGATGGGGTTGGGGTTGATCTGGGGACACTCTCGCATGTAGTGGCCCGGTTCTCCACACTTGAAGCATGTCATGGCGCTGGTGCGTGGGGGAGCATTTGTGGTTGATCCACCATAAGACTTAGGCGGTGCATACTGCTGGGTTGGGCGAGGCGCCTGATAGGATGGCCTCGGTGTGAACCTGGGTGGCAGAGCTATGTTGGGCACCTACACTCGGCGCTTCTGAGAGCCGGAACCGGATGAGGAACCAGTGTCACGGCCGTGCTTGTGTGTAGTTTCGAAGCCAGTCTGACCTGTCTCAACACTAATAGCCTTGTTCAATAGCTTCTGGAATGAAGTGCACTTGTGTAGTTGTGACGCCCCCGATTCAATCGTACACTAATCATGCACGCAAATGTGTACGATCAAGATCAGGGACTCACGGGAAGATATCACAACACAACTCTACAAATAAAATAAGTCATACAAGCATCATAATACAAGCCAGGGGCCTCGAGGGCTCGAATACAAGTGCTCGATCATAGACGAGTCAGCGGAAGCAACAATATCTGGGTACAGACATAAGTTAAACAAGTTTGCCTTAAGAAGGCTAGCACAAACTGGGATACAGATCGAAAGAGGCGCAAGCCTCCTGCCTGGGATCCTCCTAACTACTCCTGGTCGTCGTCAGCGGGCTGCACGTAGTAGTAGGCACCTCCGGTGTAGTAGGGGTCGTCGACGGTGGCGTCTGGCTCCAGGCCTCCAGCATCTGGTTGCGACAACTAGGTAGAAGGGAAAGGGGAAAAGAGGGAGAAAAGCAACCGTGAGTACTCATCCAAAGTACTCGCAAGCAAGGAGCTACACTACATATGCATGGGTATATGTGTAAGGAGGCCATATCGGTGGACTGAACTGCAGAATGCCAGAATAAGAGGGGGATAGCTAATCCTGTCGAAGACTACGCTTCTGGCAGCCTCCGTCTTGCAGCATATAGAAGAGAGTTGATTGTAGTCCTCCAAGTAGCATCTCCAAGTAGCATCTCCAAGTAGCATCGCATAGCATAAACCTACCCGGCGATCCGCTCCTCGTCGCCCTGTAGAAAAGCGATCACCGGGTTGTCTGTGGAACTTGGAAGGGTGTGTTTTATTAAGTATCCGGTTCTAGTTGTCATAAGGTCAAGGTACAACTCCAAGTCGTCCTGTTACCGAAGATCACGGCTATTCGAATAGATTAACTTCCCTGCAGGGGTGCACCACATTCCCCAACACGCTCGATCCCATTTGGCCGGACACACTTTCCTGGGTCATGCCCGGCCTCGGAAGATCAACACGTCGCAGCCCCACCTAGGCAAAACAGAGAGGTCAGCACGCCGGTCTAAACCTAAGCGCGCAGGGGTCTGGGCCCATCGCCCTGAGCACACCTGCACGTTGCATGGGCGGCCGAAAGCAGACCTAGCCTAGTGGCGTTCCAGTCCAATTCGGCGCGCGCCGCTCCGTCGCTGACGTCTGAAGTGCTTCGGCTGATACCACGACGTCGGGATACCCATAACTACTCCCGCGTAGATGGTTAGTGCGTATAGGCTCGTAGCCAACTCAGATCAAATACCAAGATCTCGTTAAGCGTGTTAAGTATCCGCGAACGCCGAACAGGGCCAGGCCCACCTGTCTCCTAGGTGGTCTCAACCTGCCCTGTCGCTCCGCCACAAAGTAATAGTCGGGGGCCGTCGGGAACCCAGGCCCACCTCTACCGGGATGGAGCCACCTGCCCCTTCAGCCCCCAACTCCGAACAGTATCACAAGTAATGTAACAGTGTAAAGTATATAGTATATGCCCGTGATCACCTCCCGAAGTGATCACAGCCCAGTAGTATAGCATGGCAGACGGACAAGAGTGTAGGGCCACTGATGGAACACTAGCATCCTATACTAAGCATTTAGGATTGCGGGTAAGGTATCAATGACTGTAGCAGCAATGACAGGCTATGCATCAGAATAGGATTAACGGAAAGCAGTAACATGCTACACTACTCTAATGCAAGCAGTATAGAGGAGAATAGGCGATATCTGGTGATCAAGGGGGGGGCTTGCCTGGTTGCTCTGGCAAGAGAGAGGGGTCGTCGGTGACGTAGTCGTCTACAGGGGCATCAGCATCGTCATGGGGGCTACCGGAGAGAAGAGGGGGGAGAAACAGTAAATACATAGCAAGCAAGTGCATAACAGGTCAACAAGCAGAGCTAGACGTGTTCTAACGCGGTATGAGGTGATACCGGTGAAGGGGGGAAACATCCGGGAAAGTACCCCCAGTGTTTCGTGTTTTCGGACAGATGAACCGGAGGTGAAATGTTGCAGGTTCTCTATGCTAGGGACGCGTGGCGGACGAACGGGCTGAGTATCCGGATTCCTCTCGTTGTTCTCAGCAACTTTCATGTTGAAAATATTTTAATCCGAGTTACGGATTAAAAGATATGATTTTCTAAAGATTTTATTAATTTCTGGAATTTAATTAATTATTTAATCCAACATTATCCAGAATAGTAAAAGCTGACGTCAGCATGACACCAGGGTGATGTCAGCAGTCAACGTTGACCATTGACCTGGTCAACCTGACGTGTGGGTCCAGTGGGACCCACCTGTCATTCTCTGTTTAGTTTAATTACAGATTAGTTAATTTAATTAGTGATTAGGTTAATCTAATCAGGATTAATTAACTTAATTAATTACTTAATTAATTAATTAATTAATATTTTAATTATTTTAGTTGTTATTTATTTATTTAATATATTTATTTTTATTTTTATTAATTTTTTATTATTATTTTTTTTAATTCCTTTTTTTTGTTCTAAAGGGCGTGGGCCCTGTTGTCCAGTGGCCCAGGGCCTTAGTGGGTGCTGGCTAGCGGGCGCGGGCACTGGAGCGTAACGGGTGCGGGCGCGCGCCCGATAGGGCGAACCCGGGTGCGCGGGCGACGACCGCCGTGGCGCGGCGGG
>NC_041385.1:391706754-391726381 GCF_002162155.2 Triticum dicoccoides | reverse complement strand
ATGTGCGGTCGTGGGGGGGGGGGTTAGGGTTCGGATCGATGGGGGGGATAAGGGGAGTGGGGTGGACCGGATGGGCCAATTGGGCTGCAGCTGGGTCGGTTGGCCCAGGGGATTAGAGGGTTTTCCTCTCTGTCTTTTGTTAGTTGTGTTTTTGTTTTTTTTATACTTTTCTTTCTTTTAGTTTCCTATTATTTTAGTTTTAGTAAATTACCAAAGTGGCACCTAAATAGGATTTTACAAATTATGCCACTGCCACAATAGTTTAATACTTATAACAATTTAGTTTTGAAAATGTTTATTATTTTTAAAGCATTAAAATAATTGTTTTTGCTACTCTTTTATTCATTTAACAGTATTTAAACATTTTATAAAAGTGTGGTTTCTCCACCATAATTATCTATGCAATATTTGGTTCACTCCGAACATTTTAGTTTTAATATTTGAAAACTTTTATTGTTTGCCTATTTTTGAATTTGAATTTGAATCGGTTTCGAACTAACTCGAGATTAGCAACTATAAACGAGGTGACGTGGCACCATTAGCAGAGGATCACTGTAGCTTAATTACCCGGGCGTCACAGTAGTCGAAGATCACGGCGAAGCTCGGGGCTAAGTCCCTTGCGGAACCTCGCCTGCTTCTTGGCATCGGTGGATACTTCCTCAGTTGCATAACGTGCTAGGTTTCCAAACTCTCAGCTGTATGCATCCACAGTGAGTCTACTCTAGGTGAAACTGCAGAACTCCTCCCACTTGTGATCCATAAGACCTTCTGGAATGTGATGCTCACGGAAAGCCTCGCTGAACTCTGCCCGAGTGGTAGCCTGGCCAGCTGGGCGCATGGCCTCATAGTTCTCCCACCAAAGGCTAGCGGGGCCTTCAAGATGATAAGCAGCGTAAGTGACCTTTTCTGCTTCGGCTACGTGTGTAGAACGTAGCTTGTGGGTAATGCTGCGGAGCCAATCATCGGCGTTGAGGGGCTCGATGGAATGATGGAAGGTGGGTGGGTGCAACTTGATGAAGTCACTGAGAGTCACCAAGTCATTCCTCTCGTGTTGTGCTGTGTTCTGCTCAATGCATTCCAGCAAACGGTTGGTCTCACCTTTATTCCTCTCGGCCTCCAGCATGACCTCAGCCAAAGAAGGAGGTTGAGGCAGATCTGCATTCCTAACCCCACTGCCTTCAGCATGCTCCAGGGCAGCAGGATTGTTTCGGATGTTGACCATCCTAGGAAAAACAAGACAACGGTTTAGACAAGGATGACAAAATTCTGACATAGAAGTGCAGAATGTAATGGATGACTCGGAATGCAAGATGTTCATCCGTACGACATGGTAATACAGAAACTGCCATATTTATACCATCGGTCATACACACCATACACCATTTAGTACAAGACCAAACTGAAGTACAACTGGTGAAAGGAAGATTACATCTCATCAGAGGCATCCTAAGCTCCTATACATTATTTTTCTACACCTCCGGAATCTAGTACACACTAAGTCATATTCCACAAGACGCACGGGGCTGTGGAAATACAACCACTACATACTACTAGTGTCGTGATCCATCTCAATCATCTCCGGCTCCATAGCAGTCCTCATAGAGATCCCCCGCATAGCCTGGAAGCAGAACGTGCGGATCCAGGAACCCACGGTCACGTCAGGCCTGTGGACCATATGGACTCGGATGAGGCCTCGGCCCCACAAAGGGTGGAAGATGGCACCCATGTGGAGGCGTGATACCTCCAACATCTGGGTAATCCATGCGAGCTGGAAGACGTGTGCGGACAGGGTACAAATCCCGCATATAACCCGTCTGCGCGGCTGGTGCGAGCCGTGTCAGGGTAGCCCAGTGGTCCTGGCGGGTGTTGTACAATTCCATGCGTAAGGCACGGTTCTCTCAGTCTCTCTCCTCCAACATCTCAGTAGTAGTGCGAAGAAGTGGCTCCTCATGAGAAGCATCGGCATATAGCCCAATGTAAGCCCTCCTGGCCAGTGTGTGCCGCCGGCAGATAGCGGAACTCCGTATCATTCAGCGATGCATATCCAACTCGAATGATGGAGATCATAGAGTAGGCAGCATCCTGCACGGACATCTCCACGGTGATACCAAGCCCATAGGACCAATGCAGAGGCTCGGTAGCTCCGGGATAAGAAGGGAAGATCCTCACGGTGTAGATAAACTGGCTCTGATTGAAGTCATGAAACTTCTATTCGATGGTATATTCAGGATACCATTTGTAGCCTATCTCAATCAACACTCGTACTAACATGGCCGTGTGCCCGGGCATGTCAATGCACCGGGTCAGTCGTACCACATGGTGAACAGTGCGAGAAGACATCTGAAACACCAAATAATGCAAAGGCTTTAGAATTTCTAGCAGATATTGGATAGCATAACAGCTGCAAATGCTCAAAAAGGATTTTGAGACACTTTGCAAAAGATTGCATACACACTCAACAACATCATATCAAGGTTCTAGATCCAACGTAACAACATACTGGGGTAGTAGCACTGAACCGGGGCTTGTAACCATCAACCCTATAAGTTACTATGAAGGGACAATTGCATTTTTACCCCTAGTTGGTTCCTACCCACGGGTTTTGCCCTTACTTTTCGAGCTTGCTCAGTTTTGCCCTTATTTTTTCCATTGAGGTCCCTCGAATGCCCTTTGACCGTTTGACCAAAACTTTGAAAATTCATAACTAATTCACATGAACTCAGAAAAATGCAAATAAGATATTAAAATGTTCAGATAAACATTACCTTTATGGGCATATCATTTGCATTCAGGACAAAAGCATCGTTTAAACTACCCGAGGTAATTAATGTTATTAACATTATTAAAAATAAATAGGTAAAAACAATATTGTTTCCGTGAATAAAAATTATATACAAATGTAGGTGATGTTTTCTGAACATCCTGATACCTTATTTGCATTTTCCTGAGTTCGTATCAACTTGTTATGAAGTTTCCAAATAATGGTCAAAGTCGTTAGAACATTCATAACAAGTTGATACAAACTCTGAAAAATGCAAATAAGTTATCAGGATGTTCAGAAAACATCACCTACATTTGCATGTAATTTTTATTCATGAAAAAAATATTGTTTATACCTATTTATTTTTAATAATGTTAATAACACTAATTACCTCGGGTAATTTAAATGATGCTTTTGTCTTGAATGCAAATGATATGCCCATAAAGGTAATGTTTATCTGAACATTTTGATATCTTATTTGCATTTTTCTGAGTTCATATGAATTAGTTATGAATTTTCAAAGTTTTGGTCAAACAGTCAAAGGGCATTCGAGGGATCTCGACAGAAAAAGTAAGGGCAAAACTGAGCAAGCTCGAAAAGTAAGGGCAAAACCCGTGGGTAGGAACCAACTAGGGGTAAAAATGTAATTGTCCCTACTATGAATTAGTAACACGTGAACCTGAAAGAGAGATGAGATCCTAGTTCTTAACCCCCGTGGAGAATGGACTGACTCAGATCAGAATGCCATGAGGTAAAGGAGTAAAAAGAGCCTTACATTCCATCCCACAATCAATTCCCCTACATATAACTAAAGCATTTCTAGACTCGACATCGACCAATTTGTCTTGAAGAACCTATAGGCAGTCCGGCTCTGATGCCAACGCTGTTAGGACCCTGATCCAATGCCACACCGATCTAGCATGTAACACCACATATCACTTTGCGGCCTTACACACGGTATTCCCACGGGTGACGCCTTACAAGGCCCGGGACCATTTGTGCCTTTTGGCTCACGTATATGATAGTGTTGCTAGCATCCATATGACAAAGAACCCGGGCAGACATGGCTAGTCGTGAACCCAAAGTGGCACTAACTTACAGGGACAGGCATACATGACCCAACAACGAACGTGTCGATCAACGGCGAGTGAATCCCAAGTCATAGCAAGCTACAAGGACTTAAAGGATCACGGCATGACATTTCCTCAAAGAGACAGACACAGGAAGGAAGAAGAACACATGTCGGCCAGCCTAAGTGTTCCGGAGCAGTAGCAAGATACCATGGCTCAGTGGAAGCACTAGGAGACATTTCCCGGTAAGAGAGGCTACCAAGGATAAACAACTAGATAGTCAGATCCCATACATACAAGCATCTCAAACACACACACACAATATGCTCGATACGTGCAAATACAACATGGCATCACAACAAAACTCTACAACTCAAGTACTTTATTTAAAGGCTCCAGAGAGCCATACATTTCATTCATACAGGTAGGGGTCACATGACCTAGCATTCAAGTCATACAAACATACAAGCCATAAGCGGAAGCAACATGTCTGGGTATAGACATCTAAAAAGTAAAAAGGCTTGAGGAAGCCTAACTATCCTACAAGGGTCCACCATGTGCTTAGGATCACCACCTGGGACTCAGGCTACTCGTCGACATCAAGGTCTACGTAGAACCCGTCAGAAGGGGTTGCAACATCTTCTGAAAACGTAAATTTAGCAAACATGAGTACAAAGGTACTCAACAAGGGATGGTGGGGCTATTGCAGCAAGCCATCTTTGACTCTTGGCTAAACTATCTTACGGGACTCCAACTTGTAAATGTTTTGCGCACTCGAGTCCACTACACACCACTTCAATACACTACCGAGGATCGACCTCCGTCATCCTACGGAAGGGCCATCCACGGCACTCACACTTGTCTTGAGGTTTTTAGTAGTATCCATTAACTTGTCTATGAACTGTATAGGCAACCAAGTAGTCCTTTACCGTGGACGTGGCTATTCGAATAGATGATGTTAACCTTGCAGGGGTGTACTTCTTCATACATGCATCCACCACTTAGCGTCTGCACACGACATGTGCTCGGCAGACTTCAAGCGAAAGCCGACGTGGGTGTACACCACGACCTACCTAAACACTCAAGTCTCTAGTCCAGGTTTATCGCCTATTCAGGTTCCATCCGCAGGGAGTCCAGCCGAGGTTTCCACATACGGCCCTGGATGATGTGTCCAGGGTTCCGAGACACCTAACGGATGCCCGACATACCAGGCCACGTACCTACCGCATCAAAGCCCACCCCAAGGGTCAGCGCTGCCCACCGCCTCTAGTATGCTACAAACACCAGAAACTACTTGCAACTCCTGGATTGAGGACTAGGGTGGTTAAGAAGTCGAACGGGGTCATATTTCAGGGCCTAATGCATGGTAGTAGCTGAATCTCAAAGCACACATACAGATCTTAGTGCTTAAGGACGGTTCCAATGAAGCAACCCACCATGTACTCCTACATGGCCTCTCATCGATACCTTTACCAAATCGTGTTCAACACATCACTCTCATTACCGACATGATCATTTCACTCTAGCCCATCACCTAGATGAACCAGAACTGACACGACTCTAAGCATAGCAGGCAAACAAGGTAGGAAACACAAACATGGCTCAATCAACTCCTACACATGCTAGTGGGTTTCATCTAGTTACTGTGGCAATGACAGGTCATGCAGAGGAAATGGGTTCAACTACCGTAGCACACAGCAGTTTGAAATGCGGTTGTCTTAAATGCAGTAAATTAGAGCAGGAGTGAGAACATGGAATTTTATCAATATGATCAAATGGGTGGTTGCTTGCCTGGGAGGTCCGTAGTCTGATACTGCTCTTTGTTCGAGTACTCGCGGTATTCTTCCGGGGCAGAACCTACCACAGAGAGCACCGACAACACAATCATTACCAAACAATATGCAACAATATGATGCATGCATGAGACATGGCAATATGAGTGTGTTGGGCTAATGCATCTAAAACCAGATGGGTTTGAGCTATTTTGAACCAAAGATTCAAAGTTCAAACTCATTTGTGATCTTAAATAGTGCCTTATCATGTTTTGCACTAAACATCAAGTTAACTTGTTTAAACATGCATGAAACCAGTACAGATGGATAGATTGGATTTTTCTGATCATTTTTCATATATAACACTTTGCATTTGGAGTCACAAATTCATTTCTATGAATTTTTGAAGTTAGCACTATTTTGTGTAATTTCCTGAATAAGAATAAATCCAGAAAATGAGTTACTGCGTCAGCATTGCATCAGCAGGTCAACAGGGCGGTCCAGGTCAAACTTGACCAGTGGGACCCACTGGTCAGTGTCTCTGTCAATTAACTAAGTTAATTAAGATTAGTTTAACACTAAACTAGGTTTGACTAACGGGCAAGGCCCACATGTCAGTGACCCGGGGGGGTCAAATTCCTAGTCAAACTGGGCTGACTAACCGGCGTTTAGCCGCCGGCGACATACAGACGCGGCGGAGGTGTAGGTTTCGCCCTCCGGCGACCAAATGGACGGCGGAGGCCACCTACGTGTAGCTAGGAGCGAGCCGCGTCGAGGGGTGATGGTGGTTGAGCTCCAGGTCACCGGAAAAAAAGTCGGCGACGAGCTTTGTGGCTGCCGGAGTTCAGGCGAGGACGAACTCGTTGGTGCAGTGGTCTTGGAGACACGAGGTCGGCTCCTACGTGGCCTACGAGGTGCGGTGAGGCTAGTGGACAAGGTGGCGTAGCCGTTGGGTGGCCAGAGCTACATCGGCGATGAGCTCAGGCAGCGGCGCGTGCGGTGAAGCTTGTTGCAGTCGATGCAGAGGGCAGCAGCGAGAGCAGAGAGGATAGGGAGGGGCAGAAGCTCACGGCGGTTGCAGCGAGCTAGACGGCGAGGTCAGGGACGAGTTGTAGCAGTGGTGACGGCGAAGGGGATCTTCGGCGACGGCGGGGTCGGGCGAGGCTGTTGCGGTGGCTTCAGGGCGAACGAGGAGGGTGGCAGAGCTTCTGGACATGGCGAGGCGGCCTGAAGACGATGGTGGCCGCGTCTATGACGGCGGAGCGGCTGCGGCTGCGTCGGCCATGGTAAGAGAGAGCGAGGTGTCCAGGGGGTCGGGGCGGCGTCGTGTAGCACATGGAGGCGTCCAGGGGCACGGGCAACAAGCAGCAGGCACCGTGGCGAGCTCGCGCGCACCGACGTCACCACTGTGCCTGCCTGGCAGGGACGAAGCAGCTGGCTGGAGCGGGCCAGCACAATGCTGGGTCGCCAGGTGGCTTTGCCAGGTAAGTCGAATTTCCTTTTATTTATGTTTTCTTTTATTTCTGTAGGTTTCTGATTTTTCTAAAAATACCTCGGCACTTTCAAAAATCACCAAGCTGCTCATGCCCATTGTATAATATATATCCAATAGTAAACATTTTAGTTTAGGATTATTTGGATATTTAAAATAATTATTAGCATTTAAATGCCCAAATACAAATAACATATGATTTAATCCAGTGACCTTAAGGTGTCCTAGAAAATTGAGCACCTTTTTGTCAGAGGTTTAAGACCAAGGCAAAGATGATGAACATTTTAGAAGGGCATTTCAGGTTCATTGAAAATGATTTTAGTAAACCCTAGTTGGATTAAGGGGGTTTTGGGGGTTCTGTCATCCACATTTCCAAGTTTCTTGTCAAAGTAAACATGATGCAAACACTCTAATGCATGAACTAGCTAGGGTGTGACAGTACCCCTTTATAAAGGCGAAGAATATCGAACGCCCCCTCATGGGCCTTAAAGCTCGCCTATTCCCAAGGAATCGCCAACAGCACGGTTGGATTACCCATGCCCATATTGATGAGGATCCCGTGATAAGGGGACATGATCTTTGCTTCGACAAGATGTGCCAATGGAAACCGAACCTCAGAACATGGAGCGGGAGGCTAAAAAAACGGTTCGAAATAATGACCGGGCAGAGATATGGCGTCTCACTACAAAAGACATCAGTAGATGGGACTATTTAAATATTATACTCTTTGCGAAGCTTGTTTTGCAGAGCCGGGCACGTTCTCTGTGTTCAAGGGATATTTTGGAGTATTCGGAGGACTAACCCGCCTTGCAATGTCGAAGATAATCTGTGCGCCGGACACGTCGTCCTTGAAGCCTGGTTCAGGGGCTACTGAGGGAGTCCTGGATTAAGGGGTCCTCGGACGTCCGGCATGTATGACGTGGGCCGTACTAATGGGCCATGAAGATACAAGATAGAAGAATTCCTCCAGTGTCCGTATGGGACTCTGCTTTGCGTGGAAGGCAAGCTTGGCGTTCGGATATGAAGATTCCTTCCTCTGTAAACCGACTCTGTGTAACCTAGGCCGCTCCGGTGTCTATATAAACCGGAGGGTTTAGTCCGTAGAGGCAATCACAATCATATAGGCTAGACATCTAGGGTTTCGCCATTACAATCTCGTGGTAGATCAACTCTTGTAATCCTCATATTCATCAAGATCAATCAAGCAGGAAGTAGGGTATTACCTCCATCAAGAGGGCTTGAACCTGGGTAAAACATCGTGTCCCCCGCCTACTGTTACCATCGGCCTTAGACGCATAGTTCGGGATCCTCTACCCGAGATCCGCCGATTTTGACACCGAAATTGGTGCTTTCATTGAGAGTTCCAATGTGTTGTCATCGGAAGGTTCGATGGCTCCATCGGTCATCTACAACAATACCACCCTGGGGGAGGTTTTTCTCCCTGGCCAGATCTTCGTATTCGGTGGCTTCGCACTGCGGGCCAACTCGCTTGGCCATCTAGAGCAGATCGACAGCTACGCCCCAGGTCACCCGATTAGTTTTGGCAATCTAGACTACGTCGCTGATATCCGAGGAGACTTGATCTTCCAAGGGTTCACGACCCCAACCTCCACTCTGGCCTTAGATCCGGAGCGCATCACCGGGTCTGAAGACGGGATTCCTGAGCCCGCCGGACTATCTATGGCCACCAAGCCCAGTACGGGAGAGCCAGAGGAAGTAGTGTTGCCAGCAACCATCACGAAGCCAGACCCTTCTCCGGACACTGGCTCTGAACCCTCGGAGTCAGCATCACGTGAGCTCGGCCAAGGAATCTCCTTCCCGCCGTACTCCACGGACTCTCTTCTCTCTGGCCAAACCTCGCCTTTAAGCGAGGCTCTAGACTTGATGCGATCCCTCGTCATTACAGAGGAGGAACGTCCGAACTACGCCCAGCCAGATTAGGGTCTGAGAGCAGGGAATTTTACGTCCCACCCACCACCCACTTCATAGCCACTATCGAGGACTTAACTGACATGCTCGATTACGGCTCTGAAGACATCGACGGTATGGATGACGATGCCGGAGAAGAGAAGGCCCAAAACCCGCCGTTTACCGGATGTTGGACGACTACCTCTTTGTATAACGTGTACATGGTGGGTACACCCAAAGAGGGTGATGACGATAACGAGAAAAATCTAGTAGAGGATAAACCTCATGAGATACAGCCAAAGCGCCGACGGCGCCGCTCTAAATCACGCCATGAAAGAGATAGCAAATCCAGCACGAGAGACAACAATACTCCAGACGATGCCGAAGACCAAGAAAACCCCGTCGAGCCAACCTCCGAGCAGGACGATCAGGAAGATGGGCAGGTTAGCCCTGATGAACAGGCCGTAAACGAAGACTTAGAGGACAACAATTATCTTCCACTCTCCAAGGATGAGGTGAGCCTCGGCAACAAAGACTTTATCGTGCCTGAGCAACCTCTCGAGTAGGAGCGCTTTAAGCGCCAACTAATAACCACTGCAAGGAGCCTGAAAAAGAAGCAGCGACAACTTCAAGCTGATCAAGATCTACTCAACGACAGCTGGACTAATGTCCTGGCTGCTGAGGAATATGGCTTCGAGCGCCCAACCAAAAGTTACCCGAAGCGTAAACTGCTACCTCAATTCGACGAAGAGGCACTTGAGCCCGTACCATCAGCACGTAACGCGGTTGGCGGACCACCACGTGGCCGGGACAAAACGGAAACTCAATCCGAACACCAGCCCATACTACCTCGCCATAAAGGTAGAGACATAACAGCCCGGGGATATACATATGACCTATGGTAGAACATGCAAAATAGAGCAGGCCAGACTAGACCGATCTATGGATCGCGGGGGCGTGCCCTGGCGCGCGACGACGGCTATCTAGCTAGACGCGACAAGCACAAGCACGTCCGGGCCAAAAACCCCAGATGGACTCCATCAGAGCTATGTCACAACTTGGCCCAATATAGAGGCGCCGCACACCCCCTCTGCTTCACTAATGAAGTAATGGAGCACGAATTCCCAGAAGGGTTTAAACCCGTGAATATCGAATCATATGACAAAACAATAGATCCCGCGGTATGGATTGAGGACTTTCTTCTCCATATTCATATGGCCCGAGGCGATAATCTTCATGCCATCAAATACCTCCCGCTAAAGCTCAAGGGACCGGCTCGGCACTGGTTAAATAGCCTGCCTGAAAACCCCATTGGAAACTGGGAGGACTTGGAAGACGCCTTCCGCGACAACTTCCAAGGTACATACGTCTGACCTCCGGATGCCGATGACTTAAGTCATATAGTGCAACAGCCTGGAGAGTCAGCCAGGAAACTCTGGAGTAGGTTCCTAATTAAAAAGAGATAAATTGTCGACTGTCCGGATGCCGAAGCACTCGCGGCCTTTAAACATAGTGTCCGCGATGAGTGGCTCGCCTGCCACCTCGGCCAAGAAAAGCCACAATCCATGGCAGCACTTACCGCATAATAACCCGCTTTTGCGCGGGAGAAGATAGTTGGCTCGCTCGTAGAAGCAGTAGCGCAAGCGATCCTAGCACCTCCGAAGTCAGGGACGGCAACGGCAAGCCACGACGCAATAAAGACAAGCATCACAACAATAATGCAGGAACCCCAGACACAATGGTCAAAGCACGATTCAGTGTCTCGAAAGCTGGTCAACGGAAGAAGTCGTTTAAGTCTAACAAAGATGGTTCATCCAGTCTAGACAAGATATTAGATTGGCCCTGTCAGATCCATGGCGACCCTGACAAACCAGCGAACCATACCAAAAGAAATTGCTGGGTTTTCAAACAAGCCGGCAAGCTCAATGCCGAACACAAAGGGAAGGGGCCGCCCAGTGACAGTGAAGAAGAGGAGGCTCGCCTACTAAGCACCGGGGGACAGAAGAAATTTTCCCCCGAAGTAAAAACAGTAAACATGATATATGTGACGCATACCTCTTAAAGGGAGTGCAAGCGCGAACTACGAGACGAGCACGCAATAAGGTCGGACGACCCTAAATTTAATCCATGGGCGGCCTGCTCGATCACTTTTGATCACAAAAGACCACCCAACCAGTATCCATCACGGCGGTTCGGCAGCTCTGGTCCTTGATCCAATTATCGGCGGATTCCACCTCATGCGAAATGGGCATTGACCCTTTAAGGGTCAAGCCCACCACAACTACCTTCAAGGGAGTAATACCCGGCGTAGAAGCTCATGGCACAGGCTCAATCTCACTGGAGGTCGTCTTCTATTCGCCGGAAAACTTCCGACGCGAAGACTTGAACTTCGATATTGTCCCATTCCGAACTGGCTACCACGCACTGCTCGGGCAGGCCGCTTTTGCTCATTTCAATGCGGTCCCAAACTACGCCCATCTAAAGATTAAGATGCCTGGTCCATGCAAGACCATAACAGTCAACGGAAACACAGAATGCTCCCTCTGCACTGAGGGGCATACTATGGCAATCACAGCCGAAGTACAAAGCGGCCTCCTCAAGCCGCATATCTCATCGGTCGTTAAACCGCCGACCTCTGTTGCATAGGACTGGCCAATTTTAGAGCTGGATTAGCAGCTCCGCATCCGTCGTTCGCCTCTTATACCCGCGGAGTTTGCACCGTGCATACATAATTATGCACTCAAAATACCTTGCTCATCGGCGGAGGCACAATACAGACAGGCCTACAAAGCGGCTCATCCAAACTTTAACCTTTTCTCTTTTTCCTAACTACTTTCTTATCTTTCTGCCACAGGTGAATCAATACATGTTTGTCCTATGGACTTGAAATGACTCTCCATGAGTTCGGCTTTCCTACAAATAAACGGGGATTGCTCCCCCTAAGGAAGCCTTTTTCGCGGAAGCATAGGCAGCGCAGACGTGCGACGGGAGGTCCAAAATATTTTTTGTAGGCCAAAAACTCTATTTTAAACCTGTACAGAGCCATTTTTTCCTCAGCCCTCGACCCCTGGCACGTAAGATGGCGTTGGTGGTAGTGTCATAATATGCAAAATTACATTCGACATATTAATCAGATTTTAGTGAAAATATTCCGTCTTCAGCATTTGCTTTTCCACATACAAGCATACCTTGCTTCTTTGATTGTTTTACGCAGACAACTCGGCACAAATTGCCAGGGGCTCGATACGGCAACATATGGGTTGCCGAAAGAAGTCCGAACAGCTCTATAGCATACTTCGGCGTCACGAGTTTGGCATTATATGCATCAGCTCCGAATCATGTCTTTGGTCAATAGTTGGGTTGCCCGGCTCCTGTGCTTGCTACCCTATGTTCCATCTTATCGGCTACGGTAGTAAAGGGAGAACTACTGCGATTGTGTTTGCGGTTCACCTGGTCAAACACCTCAGTAGCGAAAGCCAAAAACTGACTGTCATGATGCGGCGAGAGCTGGTCGACCACTCGGCGAGTTATCAGAATCTTTTGCGATTCCTTCCGTATTACAGGAAGGACCGTCTTTCTGGTCACCTATGTAACGTAACCGTATTTGGATAACTGCGTACACACCAGGGGCTACATCATAGACCCACCGTAAGACTCTTATGGCTAAGTGAAGTTGCTAAAGCCCTATAGTCCGATTGCCTAGTTCGCCGCACTGACACCTCCGTTCCGGACCAAGACGTTGGTTCAAGAGTGATCAGGTGCTATCCGAACACCCCCGTATTATATGCGAGGGGGATGAAGCCGACGACTGGCAAACTTTCAGGTTATAAGAAATGACTGCACAGGAGGAAATAAATGGCAAAGGTATATAACACAACCTTAATGTATCATAATATTGTTTTCGCAATTCTGGTACATTTATTCAAACATAATACCCTTTGAGCATTGACCCTCTATCAAGCGAGCGCCCTCTAAGACGTCCTCCAAATAATGCTCCGGCGTGCTATGGTACTTGCCTCCAGGCGGACCCTTGGTTGCAACATCGGTAGCCTTCATCTTTGCCCAATACGTCTTGACGCGGGCGAAGGCCATCCGGGCACCTTCTATGCACATCGACCGCTTGACGACATCAATACGCGGCACTGCATCGACAAGCTACTGTAACAAACCAAAATAGCTGCTCGGAACGGGTTCGGCTGGCCATAGACGAACCACGACGTCCTTCATGGCGGCCGCGAACATCTTGTGCAACTCGGCCCATTGAGCCATCTGCTCGTTCAGCAGCACCGCACGCCTTGCCACGTTGAATTGCTACTACAAAAGCCTCTCCACAGCACGTCCTTCATGTGTTTAAGAACTACGCCGCATCGGAAACACTCTTCGGTAGATCCAAGAACGCGTCTGGAGAACTCCACATTTGGTTAAGCAGAGCATACTTCGGGTCACCGAACTTAGTCTGTAAAAGAAAGGGCTTACCAGCCGCTATCTCCCCAGCTTGCCGGATCTCCTCCCGAGCCGCTCTGGATTTGGATTGCGGTTCTTTCGCCTCTAGTAAGGCCTTGTCAAGTTTGGCTACCTTGTTTTTTATCTTCGTCGAGAGAATTGCACCTGCTAGTGGCATCCTTCAGCTCCCACTCTATGGTAGATATTCTCTCTTGGCACTGGCGCTGAGCGGCCTGTTCGGCCTTTAAATCTACAGCCGCCTTCTTGGCAGCTGCGTCGCTCACTCTGGCCCACTCCTTGGCCCGGGCAAGCTCACCCTGAAGGGTCTCAACCGCAGCAGCACCATCTATAGTCATGCATATCATAGTATATGATTTTCAGCCCAGTGATCATACTAATATACATGCATAAACAAGCTACCCCACCACATACCTTGTGCCTCGTCAAGCCGCCCGTTAATAAGAGTGATGTCCTCATCTGCTACCTTAAGTTTCTGCTTTAGATCTGCAACTTACGTTGCTTGGGCGATCGCATGGACGGAACAGCTTCTGTTCGCATTAATTAGGTTACTACATGAGCATATCTTTTTGATCTTTTGACCACCTCCCTGTGGAAGTCGACCAGAGCGTCGGGGGCTACTATCTGTACATGGGCGCATTGTGCATGTAAAAATAGTTAAGCTATTACATTACATACCTCGAAGCCTCTCAACAGGCCCATGAAAGCTTCATTCAATCCACTTCTCGCGGACAGAATCCTTTCAACTACCGTACCCATTAAGGTACGATGTTCCTCTGATATGGACACACTTTGTAATGTGCCCATCAGAGTATCCGGCACCTCCGGATTCCTGGAGGCCGCTGCGGGAGTATGCATTCCCTTCAAAGGGGTACATCGGCTTGACCCTAGAGTCGTCTTCGACTATAAGTCGGATAGTTCAGGGCCTTCATTGTTGGCCCCCGTAGGGGCTGCGCCCCCTGGACCCTTGACGATCGAAGTACCACCCTCGGGCGTTGTTTTCATTGTCCACCACGCCGCTTGATGGTCAGGGAAGATTCTTCGAGGTGACACCTCAAAGTCGTCTGCCCTAGGAGGCGAGGAAGCATGAGCAGGTGTCTCGCTTTCCATCATCCCCGGAGTTAAGTCTCGTGATGAGGAGAACTGTCGGGGTGGACTGTGGGCCGAACTCCAAGCATATAGTTTAAATGTTACCCCAGGAACCCAAAAAGAACGAGATAATGTCTAGAGCATCCTTGATCACTTACGATCCAGCAAGGGGCTTGTCCCTAGAGAGGTGCCTTGCAACGACATCGGCTTCGGAACCCGAACCATATGGTAGGGCTACCTTCCCTCTCTTGGGTGCTTCCACCTCCAAGTCTTCGGATGCAGTCCTTTTCCTCCCATGAGGGGAAAGTATATCACCTTCTCCCTCCCCTTCGTCTGTCAAAGAGGGAGCTTCAGTCTCCCCGGACATAGTCCCCGGCATACCTGTAGAGTGGAGGCCACTTTCGGCCTCTTCGCTCTTCTTCTTGTCCTGTGGCACTGGCACTTGATATGGCGCCGGGACCAACATCCTCGTCAACACAGGATTGGCCGAGTCTTCGCGAAGTGGAGCTAAACAACTAATTCATTTTGCCTTCTTTATCTAGCCCTGTTCAAAGATAGTGCTCTCGGCACATTGCTATGGGATAATCAACCGAGTTACGGTCAGAAATTGGGTGCTTACCGGGGTATCCGGATGGTTGCAGTCGAGACCGATGTCCTCTGATGTGTCCGGCCACTGCTTTCGAGTCTTCAAGAATAGTTTCCATATCCCTTCGTGCATTGTGCCAAAGAATTGATTAAGTGATTAAACTCCCACATACAAAGAGGCCGTCGCTGGCACGGGAGGATCCGACGGACTAGCATCACTTGGATCATGTTGATAAGGCCAACGTCCCTCTCGAGGATACTCCGGATACGACTTTTCAGCGTCTGAACTTCATCAGCTGATCCTTAGTCTAGCCCCTTATTTATCCATGATGCGAGCCACAATGGAGGGCCGGATCGGAACACAGGTGCGGCTGCCCATTTGGTGCCGCGGGGTTTGGTGATATAGAACCACTCCTGTTGCCATGAATTGGAGGTTTCCGTGAAGGTGCCTTTCAACAGGTAGTGTTGGCAAGCTTGCTCACCATAGCACCGCCGCATTCCGCTTGCTCCCCGTTAACTAGCTTCAGCTTCACGTTGAAAGTCTTGAGCCATAGGCTGAAGCGTGGAGGGATGCGGAGAAAGGCTTCGCACGCGACGACGAACACCAAGATGTGAAGAAAAGAGTCCGGAGCTAGATCGTGAAAATCTAGCCCATAATAGAACATGAGGCCACGAACGAAGGGGTGAAGAGCGAACCTAGCCCGCGGAGGAAGTGGGAGATGAATACAACCCTCTCGCCAGGTTTTGGTGTGGGGATGACCTGCCCTTTATTAGGGAGCCTGTGGGGGATCTCCGTAGTCAGGTACCTCGCCTTTCGAAGCTTCACAATGTCCTCCTTAATCTGCCCACCTACCTTGGGAGATGGATCCGGACATAACTGGAGGGCCTGGTAACAATGGAAGAAATCTAATCTTGGGCTTAAGCCTGTGGTTGGGAAGATTGAGGAAGAGATAGGCGTGGTGGGAGAAAGACGGGTCTGTACCCCTTTACAAAGGCGAAGAATATCGAACACCCTTTCACGGGCCTTAAAGCTCGCCTATTCCCAAGGAATCGCCAACAGCATGGTTGGATTACCCACACCCATGTTGATGAGGATCCCATGATAAGGGAACACAATATCTGCTTCGACAAGACGTGCCAATGGAAACCGCACCTCAGAACACGGAGCGGGAGGCTAAAAACCGTTTGAAATAATGACCGGGCGGAGACGTGGCGTGTCACTACAAAACATATCAGTAGATGGGACTAGTTAAATATTATACTCTTTGCGGAGCTTGTTTTGCACAGCCGGACACGTTCTCCGTGTTCGAGGGCTATTTTGGAGTATTCGGAGGAGGAACCCGCCTTGCAATGCCGAACACAATCTACACGCCGGACACGTTGTCTTTGAAGCTTGGTTCAAGGGCTACTGAGGGATTCCTGGATTAAGGTGTCCTCGGACGTCCGGCCTGTAGGACGTGGGCCCGACTGATGGGCCATGAAGATACAAGTTAGAAGACTTCCACCCGTGTCCGGATGGGACTCTCCTTTGTGTGGAAGGAAGCTTGGTGTTCGGATATGAAGATTCCTTCCTCTGTAAATCGACTCTGTGTAACCCTAGGCCCCTCCCGTGTCTATATAAACCGGAGGGTTTAGTCCGTAGAGGCAGTCACAATCATACAGGCTAGACATCTAGGGTTTAGCCATTACGATCTCGTGGTAGTTCAACTCTTGAAATCCCCATATTCGTCAAGATCAATCAAGGAGGAAGTAGGGTATTACCTCCATCAAGAGGTCTCGAACATGGGTAAAACATCGTGTCCCCTGCCTCCTGTTACCATCAGCCTTAGACGCACAGTTCGGGACCCCCTACCCGAGATCCGCCAGTTTTGACACTGACATTGGTGCTTTCATTGAGAGTTCTGTTGTGTCGTCATCGGAAGGTTCGATGGCTCCATCGGTCATGTACAACAATACCGCCGTGGGCAAGGTTTTTCTCCCCGACCAGATCTTCATATTCGGCGGCTTCGCACTGCGGGCCAACTCGCTTGGCCATCTAGAGCAGATCAACAGCTACGCCCCAGTTCACTAGATTAGTTTTGGCAATCTGGACTACGTCGCTGATATCCGAGGAGACTTGATCTTCCAAGGGTTCACGACCCCAACCTCCGCTCTGGCCTTAGATCCGGAGTGCATCACTGGGACCGAAGATGGAATTCCTGAGCACGCTGGACTATCTACGGCCACCAATCCCAGTACGGGAGAGCCGGAGGAAGTACTTTTGTCGGCAACCATCACGAAGCCGTACCCTTCTCCCGACACTGTCTCTGAACCCTCGGAGTCAGCATCGTGTGAGCTCGGCCAAGGAATCTCCTTCCCGCCGTACTCCACAGACTCTCTTGTCTCTGGCCAAACCTCGCGTTTAAGTGAGGCTCTATACTTGATGTGATCCCTCGTCATTACAGAGGAGACATCCGAACTATGCCTAGCCCAGACTAGGGGCTGAGAGCAGGGAATTTTACGTCCCACCCACCACCCACTTCATAGCCACTGTCGAGAACTTAACTGACATGCTCGATTACGTCTCTGAAGACATCGACGGTATGGAAGACGATGTCGGAGAAGAGCAGGCCCAAAACCCGTCGTTTACCGAACGCAGGACGGCCACCTCTTCATATGACATGTACATGGTGATACACCCAAAGAGGGTGACGACGATAACGAGAAAAATCTAGTAGAGGATAAATCTCATGAGATACAACCAAAGCGCCGACGGCGCCGCTCTAAATCACGCCGTGAAAGAGACAGAAAATCTGGCACGAGAGACAACAATACTCCAAACGATGTCGAAGACCAAGAAAACCCCGTCGAGCCAACCTCCTAACAGGACGATCGGGAAGATGGGCAGGTTAGCCCTGATGAACAGGCCGTAAATGAAGACCTCGGAGTATAGCAATTATCTTCCACTCTCCGAGGATGAGGTGAGCCTCGGCAACAAAGACTTTATCGTGCCTGAGGAACCTCTCGAGCAGGAGCACTTTAAGCGCCGGCTAACAACCACTGCAAGGAGCCTAAATAAGAAGCAGCAACAACTTCAAGATGATCAAGATCTACTCAACGACAGGTGGACTAATGTCCTGGCAGCTGAGGAATATGGCCTCGAGCGCCCAACCAAAAGTTACCCGAAGCATAAACTGCTACCTCAATTCGATGACGAGGCACTTGAGCCCGTACCATCAGCACATAACGCGGCTAGCCGACCACCACGTGGCCGCTACAAAATTGAAACTCAAGCCAAACACCAGCCCGTACTACCTCGTCGTAAAGGTAGAGACACAACAGCCCGGGGATATACATATAACCTGCGGCAGAACATGCAAAATAGAGTAGGCCAGACCAGATCGATCTACGGATCGAGGGGGCGTGCCCCGGCGTGCGACGACAGCTATCTAGCCGGATGCGAAAAGCACAACCATGTCCGGGCCGAAAACCCCAAACAGACTCCATTAGAGCTACGTCACAACTTAGCCCGATATAGAGGCGCCGCACACCCCCTCTGCTTCACTGATGAAGTAATGGAGCACGAATTCCCAGAAGGGTTTCAACCAGTGAATATCGAATCATATGACGGAAAGACAGATCCCGTGGTATGGATTGAGGACTTTCTTCTCCATATTCATATGGCCCGCGGTGATGATTTTCATGCCATCAAATACCTCCCACTAAAGCTCAAGGGACCGGCTTGGCACTGGTTAAACAACTTGCCTGAAAACTCCATTAGCAGCTGGGAGGACTTGGAAGACGCCTTCCGCGACAACTTCCAAGGTACATACGTCCGACCTCCGGATGCCGATGACTTAAGTCATATAGTGCAACATCCCAGAGAGTCAGCCAGGAAACTCTGGACTAGGTTCCTAATAAAAAAGAACCAAATTGTCGACTGTCCGGATGCCAGCGCACTCGCGGCCTTTAAACATAGTGTCCGCGATGAGTGACTCGCCCGCCACCTCGGCCGAGAAAAGCCAAAATCCATGGCAGCTCTTACCGCACTAATAACCCACTTTTGCGCGGGAGAAGATAGTTGGCTCGCTCGTAGAAGCAGTAGCGCAAGCGATCCTGGCACCTCCGAAGTCAGGGACGGCAACGGCAAGCCACGACGCAATAAAGACGAGCGTCACAAAAATAATGCAGGAACCCCAGACACAATGGTCAACGCCGGATTCAGTGTGTTGAAAGCCGGTAAACGGAAGAAGCCATTTAAGTTAAACAGAGATGGTCCATCCAGTCTAGACAAGATACTGGATCAGCCCTGTCAGATCCATGGCAGCCCTGACAAACTCACGAACCATACCGACAGAAATTGTTGGGTTTTCAAACAAGCCGGCAAGCTTAATGTCGAACACAAAGGGAAGGGGCCACCCAGTAACAGTGAAGAAGAGGAGGCTCGCCTACTAAGCACCGGGGGACAGAAGCAATTCCCCCCCCCCCCCCGAAGTAAAAACAGTAAACG